>NW_008705578.1:0-30260 GCF_000186865.1 Aureococcus anophagefferens
CGCCGGTCGAGGGGCTCCCGTCGGATTGCCAGGCACGGCCGTCGGCGCCGGCGTCGGCGCCGGCTGCGGAGCCGCCGTCGGATTGCCAGGCACAGCCGTCGGCGCAGGCGTCGGGGCGGGCCGCGGCGAGGCCGACGGCTCGCCCGGAGCGGCGATCGGCGCCGGCGTCGGCGCCGGTCGAGGGGCTCCCGTCGGATTGCCAGGCACGGCCGTCGGCGCCGGCGTCGGCGCCGGCTGCGGAGCCGCCGTCGGATTGCCAGGCACAGCCGTCGGCGCAGGCGTCGGGGCGGGCCGCGGCGAGGCCGACGGCTCGCCCGGAGCGGCGATCGGCGCCGGCGTCGGCGCCGGTCGAGGGGCTCCCGTCGGATTGCCAGGCACGGCCGTCGGCGCCGGCGTCGGCGCCGGCTGCGGAGCCGCCGTCGGATTGCCAGGCACAGCCGTCGGCGCAGGCGTCGGGGCGGGCCGCGGCGAGGCCGACGGCTCGCCCGGAGCGGCGATCGGCGCCGGCGTCGGCGCCGGTCGAGGGGCTCCCGTCGGATTGCCAGGCACGGCCGTCGGCGCCGGCGACGGCGCCGGGCTCACGGACGGCGCGGCCGTCGTCGGCGCGGCCGTCGTCGGCGCGGCCGTTGGCAGCTCCGTCGGCGCCGCCGACGGCTCACGGAAGCAGCGGTTGAGCGCCACCGAGTCCGGCACCGCCGGCGCCGACTCCCCCGCGTCGTTCAGGGCGGAGACGGTCACGTGGACCATCACGAAGCAGGGAATGCGGTCGCCGAGCGTGAAGCTGAAGGATACCCATTGCCCCCGCTCCCAGAGCGAGCGTCCGACGACGTCGCCGAGCTTGCGGCGGCGGAGCGACGACGCCTCGACGGTGACGAGGGCCGTCATCGTCGCGTTCGTCTCGTTGGTCTCCGCTTCGTAGATCGTGTAGTGCGTGGGGATGCCCCCCTCGCCGGAATCGACCCAGGTCAACGCGGAGCTGTTGGAATCGAGCGTGACGTTCCCGGGAGACCCCGGCGGCTCGAGCGCCGTCGGCGGCGCCGACGGCGCGAACGTCAGCGTCGGCGCCGCCGTGGTGGGGGGGTACGGCGTCGGCGCGGGGACGGGGACCTCCGTCGGATTCGACGTCGTCGGCGCCGGCGTCGGTGCCGGCCGCGGAGCCGCCGTCGGATTGCCCGGAGCGGCGATCGGTGCCGGCGTTGGCGCCGGTCGAGGCGCCGCCGTCGGATTGCCATGGACAGCCGTCGGCGCCGGCGTCGGCGCCGGCCGCGGCGCCGCCGTCGGATTGCCCGGAGCGGCGATCGGCGCGGCGCTTGGCGCGGCCGTCGACGGCGCGAGGCTCGGCGCGTCCGTCAGCGCCGCCGCGGGCGGAGACGTCGGGATGCCCGGGAGCGCCGTCGGGGCGTAGGTCGGCCTCGACGTGGACGGCACCACCGTCGAGGGTGTCGCCGTGGACGGCGCCTGCGACGGCGCCTCCGTCGGCGCCTCCGTCGGCCGCGGCGTCGGGCAGCCACTCAGCGAGCTCTTTCCGGCAAAGAGGAAGAGGCGGCCGCCGCCCGCGGCGCCGACGCTGTCGCAGTCGTCGTCGTTGCAGACCGCCGCGAAGGTGACGTTGAAGCCGGACCGCGGCGCGCTGTCGAAGAGGAGCATGACCGCGCGGTTCGACTGATCGACCGGGAAGTGCTCCGGGTACACATCGCAGGAGCTGAAGCCCTTGTCGGCGCACGCGGCGCAGTCGATGACTGTCAAGGCCATGGGGTCCTCGCCGTCGCCCGCCGTCGGGTTGTCGCAGAGGAAGCCCGGCTTCAGCGCTTCGAAGCGCGTCGACGTCTTGCCCGGTTCGCCCAGGCAGCCTGTCGCCGCCGCCGTCGCCGCGAGGTCGCCCGACGCCACGCCCGGGGCCACGAAGCGGTCGAAGCCGTCGTCATCAATACACATCTCCTCGCCGCGGTCCCAGCTGCCCTGGGACGCGCCCCCATGGTGCTTGTCGAGGTCGAAGATCGTAAAATAGAAGTCTCGGAGCTGGATCGCCGCGCCGGTCTCGGAGTCGCGGAACGAAAAGGCGAGCGTCGCCTCGGACCCTAGGGCGACGTTGACGACGCCGTAGGCGCCGTCCTTGCCGTTCTTCGACGGGTCCGACGCGTCGTAGAAACCGCCGACGACGGACGTGGCGACGTCGAAGCTCCGGCCGTTCGAGACGCCCGCGCTGGCGTAGACGACCTCCTCGGCGGCTCCCAGGTCGGGCCCGAACCCGCCGAGGTTGCTCGACGCGACGTCGCTCGCGAGGAAGTTGAAGTCGACGCCGCCGTCTTCCAGGCAGTCCGGCGGCCAGTAGATCGTGGGCGCGGCCGTCGGCGCGGCCGTCGTCGGAGTCGCGCTGGGGCAGCTGGACGGCGCCGCCGACGGCGGAACGGACACGCTGGGCGCGACCGTGGGCGCGCGGTCGAACGTTCCGTCGACGATGCAGAACGAGTAGCGCGTCCGCCCGTCGAGAGCGACGACGATTGCGTCCCCGTCCGCCGTGGACACTTCGAAGCTGCGGGTGGCGTCCGCGGCGTCGTACTCGTAGTTCCAGTCCCAGCAGCTGCTCGTGTCAGGCACGCAAGCGTACTCGACGTCGGCTCGCGCGCCGCTCTCCGTCCCGAGGATCGTCGTGCCGTCCCCGTCGAGCGTGAAGGTCTCGGTGACACCGTCCCAGCTCGCGCCGTCCGGGAAGAAGCGCCGGCGTAGGAGAATCGGGTCCGAGTCAGGACATTCGGGCGACGGTGAGAGCGTTGGAATCGAGGATGGCATGCGCGACGGCGTGGCGCTCGGCGAGGAGCTCGGAAGCGAGGACGGCGCCGCGCTCGGCGAGGGGGATGGCGCAGCGGACGGCGTCGAGCTCGGGGACGAGGACGGCGTCGCGCTCGGAGGGGTCGACGGAGTCGCGCTGGGGCAGCTGGACGGCGCCGCCGACGGCCGGCGCGTCGTCGGCACGAGCGTCGTCGGCGCGTAGGTCGAGGGCGCGAGAGTCGGCGAGCTCGTGCAGCCGCAGGCGTGGCGGCAGGCGTCGTGGGCCGTGAAGCCGTCCTCGCCGGCGACGTCGCAGCGCTGGGGCCACTCTGAGACCCAGTCGCAGTCCTTCGAGGGCTCGCCCCGCTTGTGCCAGTTCCGGTTGTCGACGCAGCCGGGCTCGTAGGACGGCCGCGCCGTCGTCGGAGCCGCGGTCGGGACCGTGTGGAGCTCGCCGTCCTCCAAACAATACGAGAACGTTTCCTCGTCTTCGCCGCCGCGGAAGGAAAAATGGTGGTTCGACGTGAGCCCCCGGTACTCGAAGGATAGGTCGCCGGACGTCGACGGGTCGCCGAAGGTGAACACGACGTCGAAGCAGTGGTCCTCGGCGGGCACGCACTTGTAGGCGCGGTCCGCGTGTGGCGGAGCGGCGCTGTCGACGACGACGCCTTCCGACGCGGCCTCCCAGGACACGTTGCCCCAGCGGGCCCCGTCGGGGTAGAGGCGCATGGAGAAGAGGAGCGCGCCATCATTGCCGCCGCAGAACAAGGACGGCGCGGCGCTCGGGGAGGACGTCGTCGGGGACGCGGTCGGCTCCGGGGACGGCGCGGCGCTCGGGGAGGACGTCGTCGGGGACGCGGTCGGCTCCGGGAGGTCCTCCGGGGTACAGGAAAAGCACGTCGCGTCGCAGCCGACGCGCGCGGATATGCCGGCGTCGTCCTCCTTGGAGTCGCAGCGGCCGAGATTTTCGCCGACCCAGGCGCAGCCCTTGTTCGGCGACCCGCTCTTGTGCCAACTGGTGGAATCGGCGACGCAGCCGTGCGGGGTCGGCGCCGTCGTCGGGTCGGGGAGCGCCGCGCCGGCGTCGTCGCTGGGCGTGCAGGCGTAGCACGTGGCGTCGCAGCCGACGCGCGCGGAGACGCCCGCGGCGTCCTCCTTGGAGTCGCAGCGGCTCAGGTCGCCCGCGACCCAGTCGCAGTCCTTGCCGGGGGACCCGCTCTTGTACCAACTGGCGGAATCGGCGACGCACTCGTGGGGTGCTGCCGTGATGGTCGGCGCGGGCGACGGCTGGTTGAGGGCGCAGTAGGCCTCGACGTCGTCGTCGGAGACGTAGTCGATGTAGTGGAGCAAGCCCGAGGTGAAGCACGGCTCGGACGTCGTCACGTAGTACTGCCCCCCCGCGGAGATGTAGTGGAGGTAGTAGTTCTGCGAGTTGGCGTAGGAGCAGCGCTCCGTGCAGCAGTAGAGGTCGCCCGTGACGTCGCGGATCTTCTCGAAGCGCTCGTAGCCGTCGATATCCATGAAGTCGCAGCAGTACTTGGCCTTGCCGCATTTGTTTTTCTCTTTCGTGGGCGTCTGGGACGGTGCGGCGGTCGTCGGCGCCATGGAGAAGCTCGGCCGGGGCGTGGAAGACGCGTAGAGGGAGACTTCCAGATAATTTCCGACGACTTCAAAGTACGCGGACATGGGTTGCGACGCCGCTTCGACGCCCACGTCCAGCATGATGCTCTCGCCGTCCTTCAGGAGCACGTCGTACAAGGAGGCGGTGTCCGGGTGGCCGTCGACGACGAGCGTGTTGCCGTACTTGCCCGTCATGCCGGAGGCGTAGCTGAAGGAGCTCCAGGTCAGCAGCGCGCCCGCGTGCGCGGACCGGAACTCGACGAAGAGGTGGAAGTCCTCCGTCGCCGTGCCCACCATGAGCGCCACGGGGTAGCCCGGTTCCAAAAATCCCGCGTCCGTCGCCTGGATCGTGTACGCGCAGGGGCTGCAGAGCGGGGACTCGTCGTCGTCGTACGGCTCCACGGTTTCGACGTACTTCGTTAACAACCAATCGAACACGGCCTTGCCCTCCACCGTGAAGTGGTTGGACAGATCGTCGGCGCTGATGGTGCCCGCGCCCATGGGCGAAAACATATTGCCGTACTCGACCCAGTCGTCGTCGTCGTCGTACCACGCGTTGACGCCGCCGACGTCGTCGACGTCGTTGCCGACGTAGGACGCGTGGCTCGCGCCGAAGTTGTGGCCCGTCTCGTGGACGAAGCTCGAGTCGTAGTTCGTCGCGGCGAGGTTGATGAACGCGCCGGGCTGGGCGACGTAACCCGAGCCCCTGGCCACTTTCGTCGGGCAGTAGGGGGCGACGACGACGTTGAAGTCGTAGGCCTCGCGGTCGTAGCCCTCCGCGAGGGACGCGTGGGCCGCCAGGACGTCGAAGGCCGCGGGGTCGCCGTCGTAGCCGCCACTGTGCCAGTCGAGCATGTCGTGGTCGTCGCAGGTGTCTTGGTCGTAGTCGACCTCGAGGATCGGCGTGATCGTCACGTCGACGGTGAAGTTGCCCCAGCTGTTCACGGTCCAAAACGCCTGGGCGACGTCGACGACCTCCTCGAGGTAGGAGATCACGTCGCCGCCGTGGTCGCTCGCGATGAGCGCGTAGTCGTAGGCCGTCGCGCAGTCGTCGCTCGACGGGCAGATGACGGACACGAGCATCGTCTTCGCGCCGACGATCTTCTTCGAGTACTTGTCGGCGACGCGGGCGACGGCGCGGGGCCGCCCGGCGGCGAGGCGCGCGAGCGAGCCGCTCTCCGGGAGGGCCTCCGCGGCGGCCTCCGCGGCGGCGACGGAGGGGAAGGGCACGTCGCGCTCGCCGCCGCCGGAGCAGAGCGCGCGGCGGCCGCGCTCCCGGCAGCGCGCGGTGCCGCCGGCGGTGACGAAGACGCCGTCGACGACGGCGCCGACGGCGGGGCGGCCCCGCGCGGGGCCCTCGACGCCCGGGCCCGCGTAGGGGAGGATCGACGACGAGCCGTCCGCTTCGAGGAGCCGCGCGGTCGTCTCGGTCCGCGACCGCGACCGCGCGTCCTCGCGCCGCCGCGGCGTCTTGACCTCGACGATGAAGTCCGCGGCGCCGACGAAGCCGCGGTCCGCCGCGCAGCTCGCGGGGAGGTCGGGCTCCGCGCCGCGGAGGCCGTCGAGCGCGAACGACGCGTCGACGGCGGCGGCGTAGTCGCCCGCGGCGACGAGGGACCGGAGCGCGCGCAGGCGCGCGTCGCAGGTCTCCTCCGTCGCGTTGCGCAGGACCGCGTCGTGGGTCCGCTGCGCCGCCTCGGGCAGGCGCCGCGCGACGACGCTCGACCGGCGCCGCTCAGCGAGGCGGCGGCGCAGCGCCGCGGCGGCGTGCGCTGGCCGCGGCGGCGCGGCGGCCGCCGCCGCGCATAGGAGGGTTAGAGCGACGATGAAGCGCATGGGTGACACGCGTCCGTGACACCGGTGAGCTGCCCCATCGTCATGGAAGAGCTCACCTTTGATCGCCCCATCGTCAGCTTAATGATAATCGAGGACGATTCGAGGTGCCAAAGTTTCCGATAGTGATTAATATTGAAGGGCAAGTAGAAGTTGTTTGAGATCGAGCTGCCCCTCTCCGCGGCGTCTGGGAGCTCCCCGAGCCTCGTCCCTGCGCCCCTCTCCAGCCCCCTCTGCCAGCGAGTGCACCACCATGTCGGACCCTTGGGTGGAGCAGATCAACCTGGCGCAGGCGAAGCGCGACGAGGGCGACCTCCCCGCCGCTAAGGCGCTGTACGAGAAAGTGCTTGTGGGCTGCAAGAAGCAGTACGGGACGGACCATCCGAACGTGGCGCTGGTGCAGAACAAGCTGGCGTGTCTGCTCTACAGTCAGCGCGACCTCGCCGCCGCGGAGCCGCTGTTCCGACGGGCGCTCGCGATCGGCGAGAAG
Organism: Aureococcus anophagefferens; assembly: GCF_000186865.1. Taxonomy (NCBI): domain Eukaryota; class Pelagophyceae; order Pelagomonadales; family Pelagomonadaceae; genus Aureococcus; species Aureococcus anophagefferens. Next base: position 6,713 of record NW_008705578.1, read on the forward strand.
CAGCACGGGCTGCGCGTCGCGTTAGATATCGAGAACCTGGCGGCGGTGCTCTGGGCCCGAGGCGAGCACGCCGAGGCGGAGCTGCTCTTCCAGCGGGCGATCGCGATCCACAAGGACCCCGAGTACGTCGCGCGCCTGGAGAAGCAGTTGGCCACGGTCCGCAGCCGCATCGCGAAGATTTTGGAACGCGGGGGCGAGAAGAGCCTGAAATTTGCGAAGTCGCTACACGAGCTGGCTTTTGACAAGTACAAGGAGTACGACTTCGCCGCCGCGGAGCCGCTGTGCCGGCGGTCGCTCGAGATCCGCGAGAAGCAGCTCGGGCCGGACCACGCGGACGTCGCGGAGTCGCTGAGCTTACTGGCCTTTCTGCTCGAGGCGAAGTTCGACTGGGCCGCCGTGGAGCCGCTAGTCCGAAAGGCGCTCACCATCGAAAAGAACCTTCGCGGCTCCTTAGACCACCCGAAGGGCGCGACGTTGCTGGCCCAACTGGCGCACGTGCTCAGCTGTTTAGACAAATGGGCTGACTCGGAGCAGGTGCTCCTGCGCGCGATCGCGATCTTCAAAAAGTTTGGCTCCGTTCCCGCGAGAGCGGAGGGATTGTTGCGCTTCGTCCAGAAGAAGCTACAGCTGCAGGAGCGCCCCGCCGTCGCCGCCGCCGCGCCGCCGCCGGCGAAGCGGCAGAAGCGGAGCGAGGAGGACGACGGCGCCGCGGACCGCGGCGAGGACGACTGCGTCAGCACGGGCTCCCAGTCCCAGGAGGAGCGCGACGCGGAGCTCAAGCGCAACGCGATCGCCGTCGATGAATCGGACGCCGAGGAGGGCGCGCGGCCGACGCGCGCGAGCGCGCTCGAGGACCAGCTCAAGGAGCTGCGCGTCAAGGGCGTCGAATTCGACATCGCCGCGGCTTTGTACTGGTGCAAGAAGAACGGCGCGGACGAGCTCTCCGAGATCGTCGAGGCGGACATGGTCGATGACTTCGTCGCGAGCCTCTCGCTCACCGGGAAGCCGCTCCTGCCCGTCAAGGCCGGGCTCTTGAAGAAGCGGCTCCGCGCCGTCGTCGCCGGCGGCTGATCGCGGCCGCGGACCGTAGAACTCGTGTGTAGCGACTCTCGGGCAGATACGCCGCTACCGCGCGGGGGGGGGATTGTCGGCGGGGGATCGCCACAGCTCTCGAGAAGATCTCACTTGCACTTGCGTAGTACACTCGTGCCACCCTCCAGCGGCAGCACCTACACACCGTACGCGGCAACGCCGCGGCGACCACCCCAGAGGAGAAACACAAGCAAAGGGGCGCGTAAATGTTTAGGCCCGAGAAAGGCGCGGGCAGGGGATGGGGGTGGGGGGTTGGTGGGGGGGATGATCGGGGGCCGCCGCCGAGTCACTCCTCCTCCGCGTCGGAGGACTCGATGGCCGGGAGGGGCCCGAGGAACTCGAGGACGAGGTGCTGGGCGTCGCCGGCGTCGTTGCGCTGCACCGACGCGCGGTAGAGGTCGTCGGAGGCCATCGCGGGCACCGCGGCGAGGAGCGCCTTCTTCCGCGCGTCGACGTCCGACGGCGCGTCCGCGGCCGGGTCCTCGGCGAAGAGGGCCTTGAGCGTGTCGTCGGCGGCGAGGGCGCGCATGGCGTCGACGGTGGCGCGCGCGAGGCGGTCGAGCGCGCGGACGCGGTAGCCGTCGTTGCCGAGGAGCGCGCGGCACGCGTCGTCGAACGCGGCCTTGGTGACGTCGCCGCAGAGGAGCATGGCGACGAGCTCGAGGAAGCCCGCGTAGCCCCGGGCGCAGCAGCGCTCGACCTCGCTGCCCGTGCCGTCGTCGCCGCCGTCGTCGCTCTTCCGGCCGCCGTCGCCGTCGTCGTCCGCGCGCGCCGCGGGCTCGCCGTCGTCGTCCGCGCGGATCGCGTCCGCGACGTCGTGGGGCTCGGCGGCGCGCCGCCGCTGGCGCGCCGTCTCCGCCTCGCAGAGGGCCCGCGCGTCGGCGAGGCGCGCGTAGACCATCTGGTGCAAGCGCGCGAAGACGTAGACGCGCTCGTTCGCGAGCGCGGCGCCCGCTTGCGCGAGCGCGGACCGCGGCGGCGCCACGAAGGGCACGCCGGGCGCGGCGTCGTCGGCGGCCGCGGCGCCCTTGGCGGCGCCCCGCTTCTTCTTCGAGCCGCCGCCCTTCTTGGAGGCCTTGGACGCGGGCTTGGGCGACGACGCCTGCGCGGCCTCGACGGCCGCCGCCGCGGCGTTCGACGCGTCCTCGGCGGCGAGCGCGTCGGCGAGGGGCGCCATGTCCAGGTCGTCTAAAGCGAAGACGTCGCGGGGCCGCAGGAAGCGCGGCCCGTCGGCGAGGCGCACCTCGTAGCAGCAGTCCGCGCGCGCCTCGGCCGCGGGCGCGGGCGCGTCGCCGAGCGACTCGAGCGACGCGGACCGGGGCCGCGGCGCGGCGGAGTCGCCGTCGTCCGGCGCCTCCGTGACGCCCTCGCCGGAGCCCGCGTCGCCGTCGTCCGCGCCCTCGACGGCCGCGCCCTCGGGCGCGTCCGCGTGGAACGCGACGACGACCGCGTCGCCGCGCTTCGTGATGACGCGACTGCCCCGGGGCAGCGGCTGGCGGTCCGCGCCCTCGGACGCCTCGCCGGAGTCCGCCGCGCCCCGCGACAGGCCCGCGGGCAGGTGCGCCGCGAGGCACGCCGTCGGCAGCCCGTAGAGCTCGAAGACGAAGTCGCGCCAGACCTCGCGCGCGACGACCTTCTGCTCCGCTAAAGGCGTCGACGAGTGCTCCAGCGCGAGCATGAGCACGCTCACGACGTCCTTCTGGATGTCGCCGTCGCCGACGGCGTAGGTCAGCGACGCGACGGGCGCGTCGGCCGCGCCGATGGGCTTGAACGACGCGCCGCCGTCGTCGTCCGGGGGCCCGTCGTCGTCGGCGCCCGTGATCTCCTTGATCTCCTGCACGAGCCACTTGCTCGAGCAGCGCTTCTTGTCGAGCGCGCGCCAGAAGTGGGCCCGGTGGTCGAGCGACTTGGCAAAGTGGCCGCGGACCTTGCGGCGCCAGCGGCGGCTCAGGCCCACGCGCGCGGCGCGCCACTCGAAGTCCTTCTCGCGGAGGCGCTTCGCGAGGATGCCCGCCGCGACCTGGGGCGCCTTGTAGAGCGCCGCCAGCGCGTCGGCGTCGCGGTCGCCGTAGACGCGGCAGATCGCCGCGACGTGGATGGGACTCAGGCCCCGGCGGAGGAGCGCGCGCGGGCCGACGCCGCCGGGCGGGCCGGCCTCGGCGCCGTCGAGGAAGGCCTTCTCCGCGGCCATGCGCTCGGCCTTGAGCGCGGCCGCCGCGTCGCGCCGCTCGCGCTCCTCGGCGTCGGCCGCGGCGTCGTCGTCCGCCGCCGCGGCGGCGTCGTCGCCGCCGTCGACGTCCATCTGCTCGCCGTCGCCCTCGTCCTTGTCCGCCGCCGACGCCCGCTTCGGCCGCTTCGACTTGGGCTCGGCGGCCGGCGCCTTCTTCGCCGGCGCGCCGCGCTTGCCGCGGCCGCCGCGCTTCTTGGGCTTGGCCTCCTCGACGGCCTCCTCGGCGGCCGGCGGGCTCGGCGCGCGCGCGGGCGCGTCCGGCGGCGCGGGCGCGAACATGGCCACGGCGTAGGCGCCGTCGTCGTCGATGGCGACCTCGTTGGGCGGCGGGCACGCGGCGATGGCCTCGAGCGCGCGGATCGCCGCGGCGTTCGCGTTGACGACCATGTCGATCTCGAAATGCTCGTCCTCGGCCTTGAAGAGCGCCTCCTCGTGGGCGTTGCGCCGGAGCTGGAGCTGGCTGTAGTTGGCGTCGTCGCTGCCGATGGGCACGGAGACCCAGTCGTCGTTGAGCACGGCCGCGTCGAGCTCCGACCGCCGGCTGCAGACGACGCGCGGCACGGACTCGGGCAGCCGGCGGTAGCTCGGCGTCCGCCGGAGCTCGAAGGGCGAGTCGTCGCCGAAGTCGAGCTCCGACAGGGGCAGCGACGTCCAGTCGCCCAGCGTCTGCTGCTTGTTCGCGGCCTTGAGGCCGCGCCGGAGGATCTTGTCGCCCGACGCCACACTGCGGTCGTCGTCGCCCGCGTCGTCGGACCCGCCCGGCGGCGGCGTGCGCCGGCCGCCGCGGCCCGCGCCGCGCGTGCCCGGCCGGCCGCCGGACGCCGCGCCGCGCGTCGTCATCTGCGCGTCGCCGTCGTCGTCGAGCCCGCGGCCGACGCTCCCCAAATCGTCGTCGTCGTCGCTGCCCGCGCGCGGCGACTCCTCGCCGGACGTGTCGACGACGTAGCGCGGCCGCTTCGCCACGGAGGAGAAGAGCAGGGGGTCGTCGTCGCCCTCGGGCTCGACGCGCCGGCCCGGGTGCGCCGCGCGCTTGGCCAGCGCGAACGCCGCGTCGCGCCAGTCCGCAAAGGGGCCGACGCGCGACGACCGGCGGCAGAGCATGGCGACGTCGTCGACGAGGTGCTTGCCCTTGGGCGCGCCGTGGCCCCAGTCCACGACGTTGTCGACGATGGACCGCAGCAGCGCGCCGAACGCGTCGCCGTCGAGCGCGCCGCGGCTCACGGCCTCGAGGCCCCGGAGCACGGACCGCCACGCGTAGAGGCGCTCGCGCTCGAGGTCCGACGCGGGCACGTCGGCGACGAGGGACGGCAGCGCCGCGGCCTCGGCCTCCGTGAGCATGAGCTCGCCGAACTCGCTCTTCTTCCGCTTCCACTCGGCCTCGTCGTCGCCGCTGCCGGCGGCGTTCGCGTCCGCCGCGGCCCTGGCGTCGTCGACGTCCATGGCCACGGGCTCGGGCTTGACCTCGGGCTTGGCCTCGGGCGCCGCCGGGATCGCCGCGGGGATCGCCGCCGGGGGCGCCGCGGGGGGCGCCGCGGGGGGCGCCGCGGCGGCCGCGTCGCCCGCCGGGGCCGCCGGCGCGCCCGCGGGCGCGGCCGCGTCGGCCGCGGCCGCGGCGGGCGCGGCGCCCTCGGCCGGGACCTCGGGCGCCGCCGCCGCCGCCGCCGCCGCGGCCTTGTCCTCCTCGGCGAGGGCGTACATCTGGGCGAGCGCGTCCTTGGCGAGCGTGCAGTTCACGGGCGCGTCCCCGGGCTTCGAGTTGTCCTCGTCGCGGAGGTGCTTGTACTTGCGGCGCCGCAGGAACTGGTCGCGCTCGTCGTCGGACTTGTCCGAGTCGTGGTCCTTGAGCACCTGCTCCAGCGTCGGCAGGCCGCGGAGCGCCGGGTGCTCGGGCTTGGCGTCGGGCGGCGCGCCTGCGTGGAATTCAACCGCTGGTTTAAACTTCAGAATTCTCTAGCTCGATCACATCGAAGTCGATTCGGCTGATTTTTGGACGAATCGATTGCTCTCGTCGAGTCCTCGAAGCACAGCCGAAGAGCTCGCGTCGAAAATGCGCACATTGAAGTCGGGTTGAAGATTTGAATTCCACACGGCGGCGCGCGGCGCATCTTGTAGAGCGCGTTGCCGTAGGACGACCGGCCGAAGGTGCGCTTCGCGTCGGCGAGGGGGCCCAGGGCCCGCGCCAGGTGGCCGCTCCGCGCGCCGCCCCGGCACGCCTCGCCCGTCGCCGTGCCTTCGCCGACGAGCGCGAAGCGGAGCCGGCGGAGGATCGCGACCTCGTCCGCGCGCGGGCTCGCCGAGTCCGCGAAGCCAAAGTACTCGAAGCGCTTCTGCTTCGACGCCGCGAGCTCGGCGCGCGCCGTCGCGCGCGCGTCCGCCGCCGCGTCCCGCAGGTCGCCGAGCGTCATCGCGCCGCCCAGACCGCGGCGCGCGGGGCCGCGGCCCATCGCGCCGCGCGCCGCGCCGCGCGCCGCGCCCATCGCGTCCTTGGGCACGGACCGCTCGAGGGCGCGGTCGGCCCGCGACGAGCCGCCGACCGTGTTGTAGGGCCGCGAGTAGTCGCCGCCGCCGCCCTGGCGCGGGCCGCCGTCGCCGCCGCCGCGCTTCGCGCCGCGGCCGCCGCGGCCCCCGCGGCCCCCGCGGCCGCCGCGCCCGCCGCCGCCGCGCCCGCCGAAGGGCCGCGGCGCGCCGCCGGGGTTCCGCGACTCCGCGTCGGCCGCCGCGCGCTGGAGGAAGAGGCGCTGCGCGGGCTCGATGGCCGCGTCGGGCAGGAAGTACGTGAACTCGCGCAGCAGGTCCGCGTGGTCCCGGAAGAGCTCCGCGACGCGCCGCAGCACCTCCTGGATGCCCTTCTGCTCGCGCTGGTACGTGTGGAGCACCTCGAGGAAGGCCTTGTAGGTCTCGGGCTGGTGCTCGAACCGCTTCTTGATCGCCGTGACGTACGCGATCGCGTTGTCGAATTCCACCTAGACGTCGGTCGGCTGATGTGTCGACGGGCGGTCCTCTCCCGTCGTAGGCTCGAATGGTTCGCGGGGACGAAACGCGCGCGCGAAAGACTCGAGTTGAAGCGACGTCGAATCTCGACCCCGGAATTCGACCGGCTGGCGCGCGCCGTCGTCGCCGGGCCCCGGCTCCTCCTTCTTCGGCGGGGCCTTGGGCTTGGGCTTGGCCATGGCCTTCTTCGCCGCGGCCTGCTGGGCCGGCGGCAGCATGTTCTTGGGCCGCGCGCCGATCTCTCCGCGGAGCTGGTCCCGCAGCTCGACGGGCACGTCGATCTTGTAGCCCTCGGGCAGGAACGTGTTGAAGCCGTAGATGAGCTTGCCGTAGCCCTCGAAGAGCGTCGACACGCGCGCGATGACGCCCGGCGTGTCGATCTCCTGGCTCTTGAAGCTCTTCATGATCTCGAGGAACTCGTTGTAGATCTCGGGCTCGTCGCCGAACTCCGCCTTGACCTGGTCCAGGTAGAGGAGCGCGTCCTCGACCTAGGCGGTTGCGGGGGTGCGGTTGCGCGCGACCGCGAAGGTCTTCGGGGGGTGGGGGCGCGCGCGGCGGCCGTCCGGGGGGCGCGGTCGCGCATGTTTCTCCCGCGGACGCGATCCGCTCGATTCCCTCGGCGCGCACGCGCGCGAGGGCCTCCGGGGGGATGGGGGAGCGCGCGGCGGCCGAGTAGCGCGTGCTGGCGGTGCCCCGGGCCACTGAGCAATGCTTGCCGTTTGAAGGCAGTTCGGGCCCAGAAACCGCTCTCCCGTCCCGGCGCGCGGAGGGCGTCGCAGCTCGGCCGACGGGATGTCACAGTATTGGCGCATGGGACACCGCGCCGCGCCTTCAACTCGCGGAAATTACGGGCCGCCATCGTCTCTGGAAGAGCCTTTCAGCCGCTTGGAACGTGAATCGCGCTTCAAATGCCCCGCACGCGGCGGAACCCTCAACTTTGTTGCGTGCGCACGTCAGTACAATGTTCCGCGACACCTGGGCCGCGGTATGCTGCCCGGGATGTACTTGCGGCCCGCGCGGCAGCGCGACGGAGGGGCGAGGACACCCTCTCTCTCTCCCTCCAATTTGTCAGGCGCGGGCTCGCGCTCTGCAAGCGGCGACCCCCGGCGGCCTGCAAGCGCAGAGCTTTCGAGCTCCGCCTGAAGATACTCGCCGGGGGTCTTGACCCGGGTCCAGGTCACTGAAATGCCGAAGCCCTTCGGATTTCGTCCCCATCCGTGCAACCCCCCGGCATCCCCCGCCCGCGCCGCCCTCCGGAAGCACCACCCATTCCCATCTATGGACAAGTTAGAACAAAAACGGGCCGGGGCCTCGGTCGGACAGACGATGCGACGACGGAACGGGGCCTCGGCCCGGGTCGGAGAGACGATGCGACGACGGGTCGGTGCGGGCTACGAGAGCGCGCACTCGCACGAGGGCGGCGGCGGCGGGACGGCGCGGCTCGGGTTGACGTCGACGACGATGACGGTCGTGTCGTCCTTGAGGCCGCCTACGAAGGGACGCGCGTCGGCCGAAAAAAATCAAAAAAAAGCGGCACCCACCGTAGCCCGCGTTCTTCGAGTCGCGCGTCGCCGCGCGGAGGAGCTTCTCCGCGGCCCGCTGGGGGTCCGCGACGCGGCGCACCATCTTCTCCGCGGCCGCGGGCGACACGAGGTCCCAGAGGCCGTCGGAGGCGAGGATGACGCGGTCGAAGACGGCGTCGCCGGCGGCGTCGTCGGCCGCGGGCAGGGGCCACGTCGCGACCTCGGGCTCGGGGATGACGGCCCGGCTCGCGTCCCAGTCGCCGATGGACCGCGTCACGACGGTGGACGCGCCGTCGCCGCGCGTCCAGTTGCCCTGGACGACGAGCGGGCCCTCCTGGCCCGACTTGCCGTAGCGGCGCGTGAACGTCGAGTCGCAGCGCTTGAGGTTGATGGCCTCTGCGACGTCGTGGCTCGGCTTCTCGCGCGCGGCGTTGGCCAGGTTCGCGAAGGACGCCTTGCGGACGACGTTCTCGCGCTCGAGGCGGTCGTCGATGCGGCGCTCGCGGCGGAGCGCGTCCGCGACGAGGCCCGGCCGCATGGGCTTCTCGCCCGAGGCCAGGGCCTTCTTCCGGAGCCGCGCCTCGTAGATGCCGCAGAACTCCGCGAGCCGCGCGTCGTCGTCGCCGTCGCCGGCCGCGGCGCCCGTCGGGCTCTCCCACGTGAGGAGCTCGCTCCGCGCGCCCCACTCGGCGCGCATGCGGCTCACCTCGGCGGCGTTGCTCGGGTTGTGCTGCGTCGTCGACAGGCGGCCCCGGGGCGCGCGGCCGGGCGCGCCCGCGAGCATGTCGAAGCGGTACGCGCACGAGTCGCCGACCCACGCGAGGAGGCAGGAGCCGTCGGAGGAATCGGCGTCGACGAAGAGGCACGTCGCCGTCGTGCCGCTGTCCACGGCCAGGGACCCGAGGCGGTCGTCGAGCTCCCAGCACGCGGCGACGAGCCCCGCCTCGAGGCACGCCGCCGCGCGCTTCTCCGGCGACCGCGCGGCCTCCTCGGCGGCGCGCTTCGCGGCGACGTCGTGGAGCTCCGCCGCGCAGAGGTCCGCCGCGCCCTTGCCGCCGTGGCCGTCGTAGAGGCCGAAGTAGAGGAACGTGCGCTCGCCGACGCGGCAGGCGCCCACGCGCGTCCGGTCCTCGTCCTTCTTCCGCGCGCCCATCTGGCTCGCCACGCCGTGCGTCACCGCGACCCGCTTGGGCGGTCCGGCCGGCGCCGGTGCCGGGCACATGGCCGCGCGCGCGCGGCGGCGCGGCGTCTCGGCGAGGAGCTCGGCGTCGACGTCGCGACGACGTTCCTCGGCGCGCACGCGACTGTGCCCGGGCTGCCAGACGATTGTACGATAGTCAGCTGTTAGAATGCAGCACGAGTGCAGGCAATATTGGCGCGCTGGGTGCTCGCGAACTTCAATATTTTAGCGTCAACCCGAAGATACGTGCCTCGGACGATGCAAACCTTTTTTCAAGGCGCGACGTGTGCCTTGACGGCGCCGCCGCGACGCGCCGCGCCGGAACCCCCCGGGCGCTTCGCGAAATTACATCCAAAATCAGAGCGCGTCCGCGAGGGCCGGCGCGAGGAGGTCGTCGAGGTACGTCGGGTGGAGGTGCGTGCCGTCGAGGCAGTAGCCCGGCTTGAGCCCCGTCTCGTCGAGGAAGCCGTCGAAGAAGTCGAGCCAGACGAGGTCCGACGCCTCCACGAGGGCCCGGAGGACCGCGTTGTACTTCTTGACCATGTCGCGCGTCTCGTCGAGGACCGGCGGCACGGGGTGCACGAGGCCCTTCGCGTAGCCGCGCTCCTTGCAGAGCTTGGACGCCTTGTCGACGAAGATCGCCGCCGTCGCGACGATGCCCGCGTCGACGTCCGGGTAGCGCAGCTTCTCGACGGCGACGAGGATGCCCTCGCGGCAGTCGATCTCGCCGAGGACGAAGAGCACCGTCGCGCCCCGCGGGATCGTACCCGCGGGCGCGTCCCGCGTGCCGCCGCCCGTTCCCGGGAAGAGGCCCAGGTCCGCGGCGACCGCCGGCGACGAGCAGGCGGCCGCGTCGAGGCCGACGACCGCGTAGAAGTTCCGCTTCGGGTAGAAGCTCCCCTCCGCCCGCAGATGCCAGTGCTTCAGGCCCGTCACGAGCGCGGGCCGGAGCCGCGCGATGCCCCTGGCGCCCAGGTCCAGCGTCTTCCAGGCCGGCGCGAGCGCGTGGCTGTCGCCGCAGACGTAGACGTCCGCGACGCCCGGCGGGTTCGGCGCGCCGAGCGGCGGCGGCGGCCCGCGCGCGTCCACGGCCAGGATCTGCGCGACGCAGCAGTAGTAGGCGTGCTCGTTGCGGATCGTCGTCTCGTGCAGGGCCTTGGCGCTGCCCCGGCGCGTCGGCTCGAGCGCCGCGATCAGCGCCGTCGCGCGCGCGAGGCCGCCGCCGAGGTACAAAATCTTCACGACCGCGAAGAGGAGCGCCAGCACGTCCAGCGCGTCGTCGGAGAAGAGCTCGGCCTTCGTCGGCCGCGCGTCCTCCTGGCCGCGCACGACGGCGTACGCGCCGGGCTTCTCGTCGACCCAATCTAAAGCTAAATCGTCGCCGGCGACGAACGCCGCGGACCCGAAGTTCCCGCGGCCCTCGAGGGGCTCGAGGCAGGCCTTGAGGGACACGCCGTGGGCGCCGACGACGCCCTTCTTCTTCTCGAGGAATTTCACGGCGACGCGCAGCGCCGCGTCGTAGTCGTTCAAAATTTCGTGCGCCTGTGTGCTTCGGGTCGCCACCAACCTCCAAACTCACTCGCTCGATGGAATCGAAGCCGTTTTGGCTCTCTCGCCGAGCTCTGGAAGACGCGCCGCCGCAACCGATTCATATTGAAGTCGGCTCGAAGATTCGACGCGGCCGCGAGCGTGCACCAAATTCAGCGCGTAGGACGCGGAGCTCGGCCGCTCGCCCCAGGCCCAGGCCAACAGCTCGACGGCGACCTCGACGTAGCCGTGGTCCTTGGCGATGGTCGCGAGGAAGGCCACGGCCGCCGCGGACTCGCCCTTGGCGCCGAGCTGGCGCCGGAGCCTCTCGACGCCCCGGGGCTCGCCGAGCGCGCGCGCGAGCGCGTGGCGCGCGTCCTTGTCGTTCTGGTCCGCGACGACGGCGCGCAGGAGCAGCGACAGCTCGTCGTCGAGCTTGCCCATCTCGCGCGCGATCGCCGCGTAGCAGCACGCCGCGGCGACGTGCTGCTGGTCCGCGCCGAGGACCTTCTCCGTGAGCTCGCAGGCCTCGTCGACGTCGCCCTCGGCGAGGAGCACGCGCGCGAGGGCGACGACGACGTCGGCCTCGGCGACGGCGTTGGCCGCGTCGCGCGCCGCGAGCGCGCGGCGGAACGCCTTTTGCGCCTCGGTCCACCGGCCGAGGTACGCGTGGCAGCGGCCCAGCGCGTAGGCGTCGCGCCGCTCCTTGGAGGCGGCGAAGAGGTCCGCGAACTGGGTCGCGGCGCCTTTGTGGTCGCCGCGCGCGAGCGCGATGGCCGCGAGGCCCCGCGCGGCGTCGCGCGAGCCCGGCGCGGCCTCGAGGATGGCCTCGTAGAGGTGCTTCGCCGTCTTCAAGGCCTTGCCCGCGCGCTGCGTGTCCGCGCGCTTCAAGAGCTTCTTCATGAGCTGCGTCGCCTCCTGCTCCTGCGCGCTGGGCTTCGGCTTCTCGGGCGCGGCCGCGGGCGGCGGCTTCGGCGCCGCCACGGGCTTCGGCGGCGGCGGCGGCGGCGCGGGCGCTGGTGTCGGCGCCGGTGCGGGCTTCGGCTTCGCCGCGCACCGCGTCACGAAGACGTCGCTCTTCGCCTTGAGCGACGCCCAGCTCGACGCCGCGAGCACGAGGCCCTCGTGCCGCGCCTCCAGCGCCTCGAGCGGCGCCGCCGCCGGGTGCTTCTTCGCGAACTTGGCGCAAAACTTTGCTAACGCATCGTCGAGCGGCGCGTCGGTTTTGGCCTTCATCGTGAAGGCCGGCTCGTCGATGTGGAGATAGACTGCGGCCATCGCGGCGGTCAGTTGATCGCTGCACTTTGTCGCTGCTTTGCCTCAACTTGAAGCAGCTACACTGGACAGCTCTGCCTTAGAGCGTCCTGCGGATGGGGGGACTTCGAAGGGGGGGGGGCTTGTCGCTCAGGCGTCGGGGCTCGCGTCGGGGCCGGGCTCGCCGCCGCCGGCGGACTTGACGATGCGCCCGATGCGCTTGAGGAGCGACCCGGGCTGCTCGCCGAAGATGAGCTTCGAGAGCGGCTTGTCGAGCGACGCGTCCATGAGCCCGTTGCTGTGGTGCTCGGCGACGACGGTGCGTTTGCGGTCGGCGGCGCCCTCGTGCTCGGACTGCGTGATCGCGAGGCGGTGGTCGTTGTCGCGGATGATTTCGACCTGCTTCTCCTTGTTCGTCTGGAAGCGGACGAGCGCCGGGTACTTCTTGTGGGAGGCCATCTGGAGGAGGTCCGGGTAGTCCTTGTAGTCCTCGGGCGTGATGCCGTGGCGGTCGGGCTTGTTCAGCTTCTCGCGCAGGGCCTCGTAGGCGGACTTCGCCGCGACGTAGCGCTGCTCCTCGACGTACTCGAAGCGCTGGTGGCCGGGCAGCGTCAGCGCCTTCGGGTGCGCGAGGTACTCGGTCGGCTTGACGCCCCACTCGTCCGGCAGGTCCTGGAGGTCGACGCGCGCGCGCTTGACCGCGAGCTCGGCCGCGAGCTCCACCAACGCGCGCGGCCGCTTGACGCCGCCCGTGACGCCGCCCGCGCCCGGCTCCGCGTCCGCGCCCGCGTCCGCGCCCGGCCCGAACGCCTCCTTCTCGAGCGCCGCGACCTTATTCGTGAAGACGTCGAGCGTGGCCAGGATCGTCTCGAGGCTGCCCCGCTCCTCGGGTGCCGCCTCGAGGAGCCGCTCGATGCGCGCGCGCAGGGCCAGGGGCTCGTCGTCGGTAGCTTGGGGCGTCGTCGAGGCCATGCTGATGAGGAGGGCGGACTGTGTAGCGGGGTCGACGGCGGCGTCGCAGAGCGTCGAGGGCAGCCAAGGGTGGAAAACGTCGGCTCGTTTTTAACGTGGATCTCCTAGTTAGGCTATTGGCGCGCGGCCGCGGTGGAACTTGTCGCGGACGCCTGGGCGGCCTCTCCCAGCAGGCATGGCAGCGAGGTCGGCGGCGCGTGGCCACTCGTGCTGCGGCGACGGTGACGGCGTCGCGTACCGATGTGTCGGACGCGTACCTGCCTGAAGGCCGGGCGCACCGGCGTCCGACGAAGTTCGTTGGGACTTGGCATCTGCGAGCGCCCGCGACATCTCCGCGACGCCGCCGACGCGACGTTGGACCTCGGCATCCGCGCGATGGGCGGCGTCGGCTACGTGCGCGCGCGCGCGTGCGAGAGCCCATGAGAGAGGAACGTCGCTGCGCCGCCGGCGCGCCGCCGCCCCCGCCCGCCGCCGCGAACGCGCCGCGAACGACGCCCCCGCGCCAGGTCTCGAACACGACGAAGATGCCGCTCCGCGTGAACACGGACACGGACCTCCATGCGAAGCTCCGCGGCATGACCGCGAACCTGCAGAAGGCGCACGGCACGATGCTCGAGGTCATCGGCCGGCCGTCGCCCGACAAGGAGAACGCGGGCGACGCGCCGCCCCCGCCGCCCCCGGCGACGCTCTTCTCGCCCTGCGTCACGACGACGGCGGAGTCGACGATGCGCGCGCCCGTCGTCGTCGAGACGCGGAAGGAGGAGCGGCCCACGGTCGCGGAGCCGGAGCCGGCGGTCGCGGAGGAGCCGGAGCCCGTCGTCGTCCGCCCCGCCGTCGCCGTGTCGCCCGCGCCCGCGCCGACGGTCTACCGCTCGGGCTGGAGCAACGCGGACCGCGCCGCGGACAGCGTCAAGCGCCACACGTACTCCGCGGACTACAAGCAGGGCACGTTCCAGTTCCTGCCGTCGGCGGACGCGCCCAAGGTCAAGCTGGCGCCGAAGAAGGCCAAGGCCGCCGTCGAGGAGGAGGCCAAGGCCGCCGTCGAGGAGAAGCCCGCCGTCGTCGAGGCGGCGGCGCCCGCGGCCGAGGAGGAGACGAGCGTCGAGGAGGAGCGCGCGGCCGCGGAGGCCGTCGAGGCCGAGTACGAGGACGAGGTGCTGCCCGTCGAGTACGCCGAGGACGAGGCGCCGGAGCCCGAGTACGAGGACGAGGTCCTGCCCGTGGAGTACGCCGAGGACGAGGCCGCGGCGCCGGAGCCCGAGTACGAGGACGAGGTGCTGCCCGTCGAGTACTGCGCCGAGGACGAGGAGGACGACGACGACGAAGAAGAAGACGACGACGACGACGACGAGCTGGACGAGGAGACGCTCATCTCGACGGTCGTCGCGGGCCACGAGACGCCCGCCAAGGCCGAGGCGTCCGACGAGGAGGACGAGGACGAGGAGGTCGAGGCGAACTGGGCCAAGGTCGCGCGGCGCCGGTCCGACGCGCGCGCGTCGCTCGGCGGCGCGTCGGAGAAGAAGGCGAAGCCGCGCGCGGCGGGCTGGGCCGCGGCGTGGGACGCGCTCCGCGCCGCGATGGAGAAGAACGAGCCCATCGGCGCGGCGGCCGAGGACCTCGCGTCGGACGGGTCGCGCGTGCTGAGCGACGACGAGAAGGAGGTCTTCTGCGACCTCATGGCGAAGCACGACTTCGGGAGCGACGCGGCCGCGCCCGAGGACTTCCCCTCGCCGACGCACGCGTTCGAGTTCTGCGGCGACGTCGCGGCCCGCGCGGAACCAAAATCTTTGACCCGACTTCAATGTGATCGTATGCGGCCGTTTCGACGCGCGAGCTTCGGCCGTGCTTCGAGAACTCGAAGGGAGCCATCGATGCGTCCAAAAATCAGCCGAAACGACGTCGATTCGACCGGGCTCGAGAGTTTCGAAGTTTGGCCGGGACCCCCGGATTTCCCCGCAGGTCGCGGCGCTGGCCAAGGCGCCGCCGGCGCCGGTCGCCGCCGACGCGTCGGACCTCTTCGCGAGCCTCGACGCCGAGGAGCCCATCCTCGAGGAGCGGCCCGAGGACGTCGCGGCCGAGGCGGGCGACGACGCGCCGCGGCCCTCCGAGGAGACGGCCGCGTCGCAGCAGTCGCTCCGCCTCGCCGTCGTCAAGGCCATCCGCACGGTCGCCGCGGAGGAGCTGGAGTCGGAGGTGACCCAGTTCCACAAGGAGACGGGCCTCTACCGCATCGACTCCAAGGTCGTCGTCGCCGACGGCTCCGTCGTCTGCATGGCCGTCGAGCGCGACTTCGCGGACTTTGGCCGCTGCCGCGACGGCCTCCGGGGCAAGCTCGTCGAGGAGCCGGGGGGCAAGGCCCTCGCCGACGCGCTCCTGGGCAAGGTGCCGAAGAAGCGCATGAAGTCGCTCCTCAAGGCGCGCGCGCGCGACTTCGCCAAGGGCGCGCAGAAGGGCGAGATGAAGTGGCAGCTCAAGCAGCGGCCCAAGCTCGACGACTGGCTCGCGACGGCCGTCGACCTCGTCGTCAAGATCAAGCAGACCGACGTCGTCAAGCGCTCCAAGTTCTCCTTCTGCGGCGGCTTCGACCACTACGAGATCGAGGACTACCTCAAGTGCTTCCTCCTCCAGGGCGCCTTCTTCACGGGCATCCACACGAACAAGGCCAAGTGCGCCGGCGGGAAGATGTCGGTGTAGAGCGGGAGGGGGCGTCGCCGCGCCCGTAAGCCTGTGCTCTCGCGCCCTCCCCCGGCGCCGCGCGGACGACGGGGTCGAGATGCACGGGGTGCTAATACATGCTTACGGGGACCATCCGTCAAGTTCGTGCGTAAACACATGGCCCGGACCATACTGTTGGGCATAGTCCGCATCGATATGAAAGACGAGCGAGCCGGCGCCGCCCGTATAATCATCGAACGCGAGCACGCTTGGCGGCGCGTCCTCGATGGCCCCAAATTCCACATCGCCAGCGGCATCCTCGATCACCTTGAGTTGCGATTGCGCGCGGCTGCGACTCTGCGACGACGCGGAATTCCAGGTGTCGTTGTTCGACAGGTGCGCGGAGGCGCTCCGACCGTGGCCCGGACAAAACTGGAAAACTCGAATGCCCTCGGGGCTGACCTTGGCCAAGGTCCACAGCAGCAAGGCTCCATCTCGGCACTTCGGTACGCCAATGCCTTCCTCAAAGAGCCGACCGAGCTCGTATGCGGCTAAGCCGTCCGTCCCGCCACGATCTGAGTATTGCAGTACTCCAGTCAATTCTCCGCACGCTCTGTAGAGGGACAGCGCTGCAAGACGTGCGTGGTCGTCGTCGTCCTCGCCGGCCACCGCGAGAGCCGCGTGGCAGAGTCCCAATGCGTAGTGAGAATGGTCGATATCATTTGGGTCCTCCGCCCGGTAATCCGCGACGGCAGCTCGCTTGATCAACTGAATCGCGCGGCGCGCATCGGCCGGCGTCGCGTCCTCAGAGTAACGCACCAATTCCCCGAGGATGCGCATAGAATAGTGAATAGGGTCGAAATCATGGTCGAGCAGAATAGTGAATTGGGGGCGTGCGCGCCCAATCGCGATCTCGAGATGACCGCGGGCAATCGCGCACGACCGAGCGACGCCGAGGCCGTCGCGGTAGAGGATCGCGAGCTGGAAGCGCGCGCAGTCGCACGCCGCCGTCGCATCCGAGAAGATGTGACAAGGGAAGGCGTCCGTCGGGAACGTCTCGTAGGCCAGGGCTAAGTGCAGGGCGCGGGCCGCGAGCGCCGGAGACGGGCGCGGCGTTTCAGATCGGTTTGATCCGTATCCGCCCTCGGCGAGCGCCGCGCCAAATACCACCAATGCCTCGATGTTGCGGGTCGCCGTCGCCATCGCGACGATCTTGTACGCATCGAATCTATTTTCTTGCGCGACCACCTTGTTCAAATCGACGAGCGAAACACTGGGTCGAAGCGCCGCCAACGATTTGTTCGCTGCTAAAGCGGGCCAGATCTCCCAGAAGCGGAGGCACGGGAGCAAATAGGACGTCCAGACCACCGTGGGAAGTTCGTCGAGGCGAGGGGGCATTGTGCGCGCGCGGCCGGGTCGCGAGGGTCGCGACGGGCGCTCTTGCCACAGTGACTCGCTCTTATGGCTGCGCCGCGGAAGTCAATGAACGCCTCTTGAAACAGTTCCAAATTCAACCATAGGCGTAGGACCCCCCAATAGAAGTATTATTTATTATTCTGAGGCGGGACGCGTTACTACTCTGTACGTAGACCGCGCGCGCGCGTGGTCCGGTGAACTTCAATTTGGTTCGACCCTAGGCAAAATCGGTCGAATATATCATACTGAGTCAACCACGGCTCGTTAAATTGTATAATCGCATCGATTCCGACGTGTTTCAGGCGCGGGTCGCGGGTTCGGGCCGGGGAAACGTAGAGAGGCAACTTCAACATTGCACTGATCGTGCAAACTTTTTGACCCAGGACTATTCGGATTTTATTTTGAATTCGGCACTGCGCCTCAATGAGCTCTGGGCCGCACTGCTAGGAGGCCTGCTAGGCCGTCCAATCTCGTGAGACAATTCACGCGTCTGAAGTTTATCACAATGTTTGCGCGCGGGGGGAGGGAGATGCGGTGGGCACGCGGACTCGGTCGCGAAGGTGACTGGTGGCGAGGACGCGCCGCGGGATGCGCGGGCCGGCTCCGGAACCTGGTCGTCGTTCGGCAGGCCGCGTGGTCGATCGGCAGGCCGTCTACATTCACTCGGCGCGCGCGCGCTTGCGCGCGCGCTTCAACGCGCGAAACACATCCTCGATTTGATCGCACGCCCCGGCCTTTTCGCGGTTCTCCTCGGCCTTCGAGCGGTTCTCGCGGACCTGCTTCTCGAGCTCCGCGATCGTGGCCTTGTCCTTGATGCGCTCGGCCTCGAGCGCCTTGACCTTGTCCTGGAGGCTGCCAACCTCGTCGAGGAGGCACTGGACCGGGTACACGGAGACGGGCGACGGGCTCGGGCTCGGGCTCGTCTCCGACGTAGAATCGTCGCGCGGCGCGCCGGGGGCGTTGCGCGGGAGGAAGGGGATGCGCTTCGGCGGGGCGCCCTCCTGCTCGGCGTCCGAGTCAGCAACCGTGATCGCGTCGCGCATCAGCTCCGCGTCGCGGGCCTTCGCGGAACGCGAGCCCGTGATGACGCAGTCGCCCTCCGGCTCCTTCGACGCCGCGGGCGGCGGCCCGCGAAGGATGCGACAGTCAGCGGGTGGCGCCGCGTCCACGCGCCGCACGGGCCGAACCCCGCGTCCCGCGGCGAGGAGGGCCGCCATGGTGTTCTGCATACGCTCTGGTGCACACTTCAGTCGCGACGATGATTCCACGGAATCGCGTTTTTCGCCGCAGTCACTTGGCGAAGGCGAGGGAGTCCTCCCGAGGGACAGGTCTGCCGCTAGCAACTCCGAGGCAGCGACGCGCTCAAGGTTCGTGCGAAAGCGTGTCTTAGTCTAGTGCGCGCGATTGTCCTACAGGGTGATGGCGCGGCGTCGCGTAGCCGGTCCGCGGGCGAGAACTCGTCCTCCTCGTCGCGGGCTGGCCGCGCGGTGCGCAGCATCATTGGGGTTGGGGTTCTTTGGTGCCTGCTTCAGAGCGCTCGGGAGCCGTTCCCTCCCTTGCGACTTTAAAGCTGGCATGCTCGCGTTGCTTCCTCTCTCAGAGCCTCGTCCGCTCGTCGTTCGGATGCCGCGCGAGCGGTCTTTGGTATCTTGTCTTTTCCGTGGCTTGACGCCACGAGGAACGCAAATTCGGAGCCGTTCCCTCCTCGTTAGCGTCCGCAAAGCCACCGCACAGCTGCCGCAGGGACTGACTTGGAGAGCGTCCGTCCTTCGTCGGTCAATGCGGCGTGTGCGCGGCGGGGGTCTTGTAGTCTTTTCCGTAGGCTTCGCTACGACGAACGCCAGGGCGTCCGCGGGGCCGCCGCGCACAGGTGCGCGGCGGCGGGTCTTGGGGTCTTAACAGGGCACGTGCAGCCCTGCTCTTTGTGTGTAACGTAGCTCGAGCCGCGTTTTTAGAAACGCGTCTGGTCCTTCGTCAGCTCGAGCGACTTGCGAGCTAATTCGATTGCCCGCCTGTGTGGAATTCAAATATTCAACTCGACTTCAATGTGATTATATGCGACAGTTTCGACGCAAGCCCTTCGGCTGTGCTTCGAGAACTCGACGAGAGCAATCGATTCGTCCAAAAATCAGCCGAATCGACTTCGATTTGATCGAGCTAGAGAATTCTGAAGTTTGGTCACAACCACCCAAACCAGTCGTTGAATTCCACACAGTTGCGGACGTCGACGCAGAAAGGCTATCGATACCATCGGGTAAACCGATGGGGTCCCGCAAGTAGTTGCCGAGCCCCCCCACCAGGCGGACGGGCGAGCCTCTGTTTTCTAAACCGCTCGCATTCAATGAAGCATTCAACGGTTCGAGCGGCGCGAGCAAGTCCGTGGCCTGATAGCCACGCCTTTGTGGCGACGGCGACCGAGGCGCCGTGATCGGCTGGCTGTAATACTTGGGCGCAGTCACCTTGGGAGTGCGAGGGCCGACAGGCGGCGGCAGGGCAACGATGGTGCGCGTCGGCGCCGCCGGTAACGTCGCTGACGTCGGAGGCGAGAGCTCCGGCAAGCGCGTGGGCGACTTGCGCTCCTTCTCTTCGGCCCCGTCTTCCACGAGGATCCGCGCGGAGGCCTGGGACACGACGTAGCCGCCCTTCTTCGGCTTCAAGCACATGCTCTTCCGGAGCCGCGTGTGGACGGGCTCGGCCAATGCGCAAGTGAATGATCTATTCGCGGGCACGTGGTTTTGGAGATCGTTGAATAGGCACGCGAGCAGCGTGACCATGGGGGTCGTCTCCTGGGCACTCTTGACGATCTGGGCGGCGCCGTGCGGAGCCTTGGACCCGAGGAAGGCCCGCCGACCAAATCGCGCCGTCGTGACGACGCGGTACGTCCTCGATTTCAATATTGGCCGCCCATTGTATATCATGCCATCTTCCTTCTTGATCCGTCGTCCGGGACGTTGTTCCGGGTTGAAAACGATCTTCAGCGCAGAGTTCACGTGGGCGAAGTCGTCGCTTAGGTTCGGATACCTCGCGAGCGCGAGCTCCAGGGCCACCCTTATTTGCAGACCTGTAGCGTCGAGGACCAAGAGCCCCGGGCCGTCGCAGGCTGCAGCGGCGATGTCGTCGTCGTCCGACTTCTTGAAAGGTTCGACGTAGACGCCGCCGCCCGAGCGGCCGTTGTCGATTTTCACGGGCCCGGGCGGCACGACCGCGCGGCCATCGTCATTTTCGAAGGGCGCGAGCGCGAGCAGCTCTCCGAAGCTCAGAGGCTTTTTTGCCGGAACCTCTCCGATCGAACGGAGGCATCGCCCGTCCAAGATCGCAATATCCGCCCGATAAGCAGCCGCTGCCAAGTCTGCAGCGAGGTCCGCGGCAGACCCGCCCGCCGCCATGCGTCGGCCGGAGCTAATTGTTCGGCCGCCTCGCAGGGCTTCGGCAGAAGCATCAAACGGGACGTCGAACGACGCCGCCGCGGGCTGCGTGAGAGCTTTAGCGACAGCGCGGTGCGCCACAACCGCCAGCCGTCCAACGCTGTCGATGGCGCGCGAGCCGGGAGCGCACGAGACCGCTGTCAATGAAGCATGGCTCAGCATCCGGCCAGGGTCCGGCAGTGAGATTTCAAATTTCAGGAGACAAGAAAGGTTCGTCGGAGCCCTGACGCAAAAGCAATTCCGGCCGGCGCCAACCTCATACTTCGTCGCTCCCGGGGCTCCGCCGCGAGGGCCAGAGACGATGATAACATCCGCCGCGCCTCCGCAAGCGTGCGCTAGCACTGAGCCGCGGTCGCCCGGACCGTGGCCGCCGCCGATGGCCGCGAGACAGATGACAATCTCAGCTCCTTTCTGCCGCAACTCGGCGCCCAAGCGCTGGATAGCGCGGGCTTCCGGTTCCACGCGCACTTGGGTGCCTGCGAGGGAATTCGATCTCGCGCGCGGAACGACGGCCGTCGCGGACGCGGGAACGCGCTGTAGCCCTTTCCAGTGGAGAAGCCCGTGCCCGTCGCGATCTCCACGGTGGCCGTGTCCGCGAGACTCTTTTCGGAGCTCACCGCGATCAATCCGATCCGTCGGCCCGCCCAATGGACGATGCGCGACGCTTGCGTGCCCTTCAGCGGCTCGCCCGTCCGCGCCTCGACGACGTTGGAGAGCAACAGGGGAAAGTTCAGCGAAGCAGCGACGCGCTCCAGATTCTGCACCCCATGGTCGAAGTCGGACGGGCCGACGCCGCCGCTGTAGACGCCCAGCGCGTTCAGCGTCGGAACGAGATGGTCTCCCTTCGTGACCGTTCCTTCGAAACTCGAGCCTACGAAGCATGACGCATTAAGATTTCTCATTGTTTTCCCAGCCCAAATCTCTCGAAATCACGGCCACAGGAGACGCTGGCTCGCGAACCGAAGGAATTCCCCGTGAAGAGCACGAGAGGCTCGCGCCCGTCGCATTTGTTCCTCTCGTCCTCGATGGCGGCGCACAGACGAGCGCCCGCTCCCGAGACCTTCCTTTTCTTGCCGCTCGAGCCTGAGCAAGCATGGTTTAAAACGCCGTCGCGGCCACGGGACGCGAAGACCTCTATAAAATGGGACGCGGGGTACGAACGCATCACGCCGTTCAAACCCCCAGACAGGTCTCCGAACAAGAATAGCGGCAGTCCCGTGCCGCCGCCACTCAAGAGCTTTTCTTCGCGTAACTCCCCGAGCTTCTTCAACTTGTTCGCCAGCGCGGTCTCGATGGCGGCCTCCCACTCCGCGGCGTCGATCTCGCCGTCGCGCGACGTGTCCAAATCTTCGAGCGCCTGCGCGAGCCGTGCGGGGACCAGCAGGTACTGGAGATTCTCGTTGCCGCAGGTCCGCAAAAAGTCGATGACCTTCTGGTCCGTCTGGACGGCCGTCACGATCTCGTGCTTGTCGAGGGAGCCGGACTCGTCGACGTCGATCATGTCGAAGACCTCGCGCGCGGCGCTGAGGAACTCCAAACTGAACGCCGCGTCCTCCGCGGCCGCGGCGCGCTCGCGGCGGTCCCGCTCCTCGGCGAGCTTCGCGAGGCGCACCTTGAGGCCCCGGTTGATGGCCTCCTCCCACTCGTCGACGTCGACCTCGCCGTCCTTGGACGTGTCCAGGACCTGGAGCGCCTTCTCCAGGCGCGCCGGTACCAGCAAAAACTGCAGATTCTCCTCGCCGCAGGTCTCGAGGAAGCCCTTGACTTCCGGGTCCGTCTGCACGGCCTTGACGATCTCCGTCTTCGTGAGCGTGCCGCTGTCGTCCTTGTCGATGAGCTGGAAGCAGTGCCGCGCGGCCCCGAGGAACTCCTGGCTGAACGCCTCGTCTTCCGCGCGCGCGCGCGCCTCGCGAGCCGCGCGCTCGTCGGCGAGCTGCGCGAGCCGCACCTGGAGGCCCCGGTTGATGGCCTCCTCCCACTCCTCGACGTCGACCTCGCCGTCCTTGGACGTGTCGAGCACCTCGAGCGCCTTCTGGAGGCGCCGCGGCTGGAGCAAGAACTGCAAATTGGGCTCGCCGCACGTGCGCAGGAACGTGATCACGGTCTCGTTCGACTGCACGGCCTCGACGATCTCCGCCTTGGTCAGCGTGCCGCTGTTGTCGACGTCGATCATCTGGAAGCACTGGCGCGCCGCGTTCAAGAACTCGGACGTGAATTCCTCGATCTCCTTCTGCGCGGCCTTGGCCTTGGCCTCGCGGTCCGCGGCGCGGGCCTCGAGCTTGTTCGCCAGGGCCGTCTCGATGGCCGACTCCCACTCGGGCATGTTGATCTCGCCGTCGCGGTCCGTGTCGAGCGTGTTGAGGGCCATCTCGAGCCGCGCGGGCACCAGCAGGTACTGCAGATTCTCGTTCCCGCAGTTCACCAAAAAGTTGATGACCTTCTTGTCCGTCTTTACGGCCTTGATCACCTCCGCCTTGTCCAGCGAGCCCGAGTCGTCCTTGTCGATCATGAGGAACACCTCCCGGGCCGCGTTCAAAAACTGAGCCGTAAAGGCTTCGTCCTCGGCGCGCGCCGCTCGCTCGCGGCGCTCGCGCTCTTCGGCGAGCTGCTCTAAGCGCTTCGCCAGGCCGCGGTGGATCGCCTCCTCCCACTCGTCGATATCCACCTCGCCGTCCTTCGACGTGTCCAGCACCTCGAGCGCTTTCTCCAGGCGCGCGGGCACGAGGAGGAACTGCAGATTCTCCTCGCCGCAGGTGCGCAGGAACTTGACGACGTCCTTGTCCTCCGCCACGGCCTTGACGATCTCCGTCTTCGTGAGGGTGCCGGAGCTATCCTTGTCGATCATCTGGAAGCACTGGCGAGCCGCGCCCAAGAATTCAGCCGTAAATTCTTCGATTTCTTTGCGTGCCGCCTTGGCCTTCCTCTCGCGGTCGGCGGCCCGCGCCTCGAGCTTGTTCGCCAGGGCCGTCTCGATGGCCGACTCCCACTCGGGCATGTTGATCTCGCCGTCGCGGTCCGTGTCGAGCGTATTCAACGCCATCTCGAGCCGCGCGGGCACGAGCAGGTACTGCAGATTTTGGTTGCCGCAGTTGACCAGGAAGTCGATGACTTTTTTGTCCGTCTTGACGGCCTTCACGACCTCTGCCTTGTCCAGCGAGCCCGAGTCGTCCTTGTCGATCATGATGAACACTTCGCGCGCGGCGTTCAAAAACTCGGCGCTGAACGCCTCGTCTTCGGCCCGAGCCGCCCGGTCGCGGCGCTCGCGCTCCTCCGCCAGCTGCTC
>NW_008705578.1:36559-59656 GCF_000186865.1 Aureococcus anophagefferens
GCGATCGCCTTTATGATCTCGACCTTGGTCAGCGTGCCGCTGTTATCTTTGTCGATCATCTGGAAGCACTGGCGCGCGGCGTTGAGGAACTCGGCGGTGAACTCTTCGATCTCCTTGCGAGCGGCGGCGGCCTTCTTCTCGCGGTCCGCAGCCCGCGCCTCCAGTTTGTTTGCGAGAGCCGTCTCGATGGCCGATTCCCACTCCGGCATGTTGATTTCGCCGTCGCGGTCCGTGTCCAGCGTGTTCAACGCCATCTCGAGCCGCGCTGGGACGAGCAGGTACTGCAGGTTCTGGTTGCCGCAGTTCACGAGGAAGTTGATTACTTTCTTGTCCGTCTTCACGGCCTTGACGACCTCCGCCTTGTCGAGCGAGCCCGAGTTGTCGACGTCAATCATCAGGAACACCTGGCGCGCGGCGTTGAGGAACTCAGCAGAGAACGCTTCGTCTTCGGCCCGAGCCGCGCGCTCCCGGCGCTCGCGCTCGTCGGCGAGCTGCTCGAGCCGCTTCGAGAGGCCGCGCTGGATCGCTTCCTCCCACTCGTCGATGTCCACCTCGCCGTCCTTCGACGTGTCGAGCACCTCGAGCGCCTTCTCCAGCCGCGCGGGCTGTAACAGAAATTGCAGGTTCTCCTCGCCGCACGTGCGCAGGAAGTTTATCACCTCTTTATCTTCGGCGACGGCCTTGACGATTTCAGCCTTCGTGAGCGTGCCGCTGTCGTCCTTGTCGATCATCTGGAAGCACTTGCGCGCGGCGTTGAGGAACTCGGCCGTGAACTCGGCGATCTCCTTCTGGGCCGCTTTGGCCTTCTTCTCGCGGTCAGCGGCGCGCGCCTCGAGCTTGTTGGCGAGAGCAGTCTCGATCGCGGACTCCCATTCGGGCATGTTGATCTCGCCGTCGCGATCCGTGTCCAGCGTGTTGAGCGCCATCTCGAGCCGCGCGGGCACCAACAGGTACTGCAGATTCTCGTTCCCGCAGTTGATGAGGAAGTTAATGACCTTCTTGTCGGACTGGACCGCCCGTACGACCTCCGCCTTGTCCAGCGAGCCCGAGTCGTCCTTGTCGATCATGAGGAACACCTCCCGGGCCGCGTTTAAGAACTCGGCACTGAAAGCTTCGTCTTCCGCGCGGGCCGCGCGCTCACGGCGCTCGCGCTCTTCGGCGAGCTGCTCTAAGCGCTTCGCCAGGCCGCGGTGGATCGCCTCTTCCCACTCTTCCACGTCCACCTCGCCGTCCTTGGACGTGTCGAGTACCTCGAGGGCCTTTTGGAGCCGCGCGGGCACGAGAAGGAACTGGAGATTCTCCTCGCCGCAGGTGCGAAGGAATTTGACGACGTCCTTGTCCTCCGCAACGGCCTTAACGATCTCCGTCTTGGTCAGCGTGCCGCTGTTGTCTTTATCAATCATCTGGAAGCACTGGCGAGCCGCGCCCAAGAATTCAGCCGTAAATTCTTCGATCTCCTTGCGCGCAGCGGCCGCCTTCTTCTCGCGGTCCGCGGCCCGGGCCTCGAGCTTGTTTGCCAGGGCCGTCTCGATGGCCGACTCCCACTCGGGCATGTTGATTTCACCGTCGCGGTCCGTGTCGAGCGTGTTCAACGCCATCTCGAGCCGCGCGGGCACGAGCAGGTACTGCAGATTTTGGTTGCCGCAGTTGACCAAGAAATTGATCACCTTCTTGTCCGTGCGGACGGCTTTCACCACCTCGGCCTTGTCGAGCGAGCCCGAGTTATCGACGTCGATCATGAGGAAGACCTCGCGCGCGGCATTCAAAAACTGGGCCGTGAAGGCCTCGTCGTCCGCACGGGCCGCCCGGTCGCGGCGCTCACGCTCCTCCGCCAGCTGCTCCAGGCGCTTGGCGAGCCCGCGATGCACGGCCTCCTCCCATTCGTCGATGTCTACCTCGCCGTCCTTCGACGTGTCCAGCACTTGCAGCGCCTTTTCCAGGCGAGCGGGCTGGAGCAAGAACTGCAGATTATCCTCGCCGCACGTGCGCAAAAATTTCACCACGTCCTTGTCCTCCGCGACGGCCTTGACGATTTCGGTCTTCGTGAGCGTGCCGCTGTTATCCTTGTCGATCATCTGGAAGCACTGGCGGGCCGCGTTCAGGAACTCAGCCGTGAACTCTTCGATCTCCTTGCGCGCCGCCTTGGCCTGCGCCTCGCGCTGGGCCGCCCGCGCCTCCAATTTGTTCGCGAGCGCGGTCTCGATGGCCGACTCCCACTCCGGCGCGTTGATTTCGCCGTCGCGGTCCGTGTCCAGCGTGTTGAGCGCCATCTCGAGCCGCGCAGGGACCAACAGGTACTGCAGATTCTGATTGCCGCAGTTCTGCAGGAAGCTGATGACCTTCTTATCCGTGCGGATGGCCGTGACGACTTCTTTCTTGTCGAGCGAGCCGCTGCCGTCCTTGTCGATCATGTCGAAGACCTCGCGCGCCATGGAGAGGAACTCAGCCGAGAACGCCTCGTCCTCGGCCCGAGCCGCACGCTCCCGGCGCTCGCGCTCGTCGGCGAGCTGCTCCAGCCGCTTCGCGAGTCCGCGGTGGATCGCCTCCTCCCACTCGTCGATGTCTACCTCGCCGTCCTTTGACGTGTCGAGCACGTCGAGGGCCTTCTCAAGCCGGGCGGGCTGCAATAAGAACTGTAGGTTCTCCTCGCCGCACGTGCGCAAAAACTTCACCACGTCCTTGTCTTCGGCGATCGCCTTTACGATCTCGACCTTGGTCAGCGTGCCGCTGTTGTCTTTGTCGATCATCTGGAAGCACTGGCGCGCGGCGTTGAGGAACTCAGCAGTGAACTCCTCGATCTCCTTGCGAGCGGCGGCGGCCTTCTTCTCGCGATCCGCGGCCCGCGCCTCCAGTTTGTTCGCGAGCGCCGTCTCGATCGCCGATTCCCACTCCGGCATGTTGATTTCGCCGTCGCGGTCCGTGTCCAGCGTCTGCAGGGCGGCTTCCAGGCGTGCGGGGACGAGCAGGTACTGCAGGTTTTGGTTGCCGCAGTTCACCAAAAAGTTAATCACCTTTTTGTCCGTCTTCACAGCCTTGACGACCTCCGCCTTGTCCAGCGAGCCCGAGTTGTCGACGTCAATCATCAGGAACACCTGGCGCGCGGCGTTGAGGAACTCAGCAGAGAACGCTTCGTCTTCGGCCCGAGCCGCGCGCTCCCGGCGCTCGCGCTCGTCGGCGAGCTGCTCGAGCCGCTTCGAGAGGCCGCGCTGGATCGCTTCCTCCCACTCGTCGATGTCCACCTCGCCGTCCTTCGACGTGTCGAGCACCTCGAGCGCCTTCTCCAGCCGCGCGGGCTGTAACAGAAATTGCAGGTTCTCCTCGCCGCACGTGCGCAGGAAGTTTATCACCTCTTTATCTTCGGCGACGGCCTTGACGATTTCAGCCTTCGTGAGCGTGCCGCTGTCGTCCTTGTCGATCATCTGGAAGCACTTGCGCGCGGCGTTGAGGAACTCCGCCGTGAACTCGGCGATCTCCTTCTGGGCCGCTTTGGCCTTCTTCTCGCGGTCAGCGGCGCGCGCCTCGAGCTTGTTGGCGAGAGCAGTCTCGATCGCGGACTCCCATTCGGGCATGTTGATCTCGCCGTCGCGATCCGTGTCCAGCGTGTTAAGCGCCATCTCCAGCCGCGCGGGCACGAGCAGGTACTGCAGATTTTGGTTGCCGCAGTTGACCAGGAAGTCAATGACTTTTTTGTCCGTCTTCACCGCTTTCACGACCTCCGCCTTGTCGAGCGAGCCCGATTCGTCCTTGTCGATCATCAGGAATACCTCGCGCGCAGCATTCAAGAATTCGGCCGTGAACGCTTCGTCCTCGGCCCGGGCCGCCCGCTCCCGGCGCTCACGTTCTTCGGCTAGCTGCTCCAGGCGTTTCGCGAGACCGCGGTGGATCGCCTCCTCCCACTCCTCGACGTCGACCTCGCCGTCGCACGACGTGTCGAGCACTTGCAGCGCCTTTTCTAAACGAGCCGGCTGCAATAAGAATTGGAGGTTCTCTTCGCCGCAATTTTGCAGGAACTTGACGACTTCCTTGTCTTCGGCGACGGCCTTGACGATTTCAGTCTTCGTGAGCGTGCCGCTGTTATCCTTGTCGATCATAGAGAAGCACTGGCGGGCCGCGTTCAGGAACTCCGCGGTGAATTCTTCGATTTCTTTGCGCGCCGCCTTGGCCTGCGCCTCGCGCTGAGCCGCCCGCGCCTCCAATTTGTTCGCGAGCGCGGTCTCGATGGCCGACTCCCACTCGGGCATGTTGATTTCGCCGTCGCGGTCCGTGTCGAGCGTGTTCAGCGCAGATTCGAGCCGCGCCGGGACGAGCAGGTACTGTAGATTTTGATTGCCACAATTCACGAGGAAGTTGATCACCTTCTTGTCCGTGCGGACGGCCTTGACCACCTCCGCCTTGTCGAGCGAACCCGAGTTGTCGACGTCGATCATGAGGAACACCTCGCGGGCGGCGTTCAAAAATTCATCGGAGAACGCCTCGTCCTCGGCCCGCGCCGCGCGCTCCCGGCGTTCGCGCTCCTCCGCTAGCTGCTCCAGGCGTTTGGCGAGGCCGCGCTGGATGGCGTCCTCCCACTCGTCGATGTCTACCTCGCCGTCCTTCGACGTGTCCAGCACCTCGAGGGCCTTTTGAAGCCGCGCGGGCACGAGTAAGAATTGCAGATTCTCCTCGCCGCACGAACGAAGGAACTTGACCACCTCCTTGTCCTCAGCGACGGCCTTGACAATCTCCGCCTTCGTCAGCGTGCCGGAATCGTCCTTGTCGATCATCTTGAAGCACTGGCGAGCCGCGTTCAAAAACTCCGCCGTAAATTCTTCGATCTCCTTGCGCGCGGCCTTGGCCTCCTTCTCCCGGGCGGCCTTGCGGGCCTCCAGCTTGTTGGCCAGGGCCGTCTCGATGGCCGACTCCCACTCGGGCATGTTAATCTCACCGTCGCGATCCGTGTCCAGCGTGTTCAACGCCATCTCGAGCCGCGCGGGCACGAGCAGGTACTGCAGATTTTGGTTGCCGCAGTTGACTAAAAAGTCGATGACCTTCTTGTCCGTCTTGATGGCTTTCACGACTTCCGCCTTGTCGAGCGAGCCCGAATTATCGACGTCGATCATGAGGAAGACCTCGCGGGCGGCGCTCAGGAACTCGGCCGTGAAGTTTTCGTCGTCCGCGCGGGCCGCCCGCTCGCGGCGCTCGCGTTCGTCCGCGAGCTGCTCCAAGCGCGCGGCGAGGCCGCGGTGGACGGCTTCCTCCCACTCGTCGATGTCAACCTCGCCGTCCTTGGACGTGTCGAGCACGTTCAGCGCCTTTTCCAGGCGCGCGGGCTGCAGCAAAAATTGGAGATTTTCCTCGCCGCACGTGCGCAGGAATTTCACCACGTCCTTGTCCTCGGCGACGGCCTTCACGATTTCTTCCTTCGTCAGCGTGCCACTGTTGTCTTTGTCAATCATCTGGAAGCACTGGCGAGCCGCGTTTAAGAACTCGTTGGTGAATTCTTCGATCTCTTTCCGCGCGGCCGCCGCGTTCGCCTCGCGCTGGGCCGCGCGGGCCTCCAGCTTGTTGGCCAGGGCCGTCTCGATGGCGGACTCCCATTCGGGCATGTTGATTTCGCCGTCGCGGTCCGTGTCCAGCGTGTTGAGGGCGGATTCGAGGCGCGCCGGGACCAGCAGGTACTGCAAATTGTCGTTGCCGCAGTTCACCAAAAAGTTGATGACTTTCTTGTCCGTCTGCACGGCCTTGACCACCTCGGCCTTGTCCAGCGAGCCCGAGTCGTCCTTGTCGATCATGATGAAGACCTCGCGAGCCGCGGAGAGGAACTCGGCCGTGAACGCCTCGTCCTCGGCCCGAGCGGCGCGCTCGCGGCGCTCGCGCTCTTCGGCGAGCTGGTCGAGGCGCTTCGACAGACCGCGGTGGATGGCCTCCTCCCATTCGTCGGCGTCGACCTCGCCGTCCTTGGACGTGTCCAGCACCTCGAGGGCCTTCTCGAGCCGCGCGGGCACGAGCAAAAATTGAAGGTTTTCCTCGCCGCAGTTTTTCAAAAAGGCGACGACCTCTTTATCCTCGGCGACGGCCTTGACGATTTCCGTCTTCGTCAGCGTGCCGCTCGAGTCCTTGTCGATCATCTCGAAGCACTTGCGGGCCGCGCCCAAGAACTCCGCGGTAAACTCTTCGATCTCCTTGCGCGCGGCGGCCGCCTTCTTCTCGCGGTCGGCCTTGCGCGCCTCCAACTTGTTGGCCAGGGCCGTCTCGATGGCCGATTCCCACTCGGGCATGTTGATTTCGCCGTCGCGGTCCGTGTCGAGCGTGTTGAGCGCGGACTCGAGGCGCGCCGGGACCAGCAGATACTGGAGATTCGGGTTGCCGCAGTTGACCAAAAAGTTGATGACCTTCTTGTCCGTCTTTACAGCCTTGATCACCTCGGCCTTATCGAGCGAGCCCGAGTTATCCTTGTCGATCATGAGGAAGACCTCGCGGGCCGCCGAGAGGAACTCCGCCGTAAACGCTTCGTCCTCGGCGCGGGCCGCGCGGTCGGCGCGCTCGCGCTCGTCGGCCAGCTGCTCCAGGCGTTTGGCCAGGCCACGATGCACGGCCTCCTCCCACTCGTCGATGTCGACCTCGCCGTCCTTGGACGTGTCCAGGACCTGCAGCGCCTTCTCGAGGCGCGCCGGCTGCAGCAGAAATTGGAGGTTCTGTTCGCCGCAGTTCTTGAGAAAGTCGACGACCTCCTTGTCTTCGGCGACGGCCTTGACGATCTCGTCCTTCGTCAGCGTGCCGCTCGAGTCCTTGTCGATCATTTCGAAGCACTGGCGGGCCGCGTTCAAGAACTCGTTGGTGAATTCTTCGATCTCCTTCCGCGCGGCCTTGGCCGAGGCCTCGCGCTGGGCCGCGCGCGCCTCCAACTTGTTCGCCAGGGCCGTCTCGATGGCCGACTCCCACTCCGGGAGGTTGATCTCGCCGTCGCGGTCCGTGTCGAGCGTGTTCAGCGCGGATTCGAGGCGCGCCGGGACCAGTAGGTACTGCAAATTGTCGTTGCCGCAGTTCACTAAAAAGTTGATGACCTTCTTGTCCGTTTTGACGGCTTTTACGACCTCGGCCTTGTCCAGCGAGCCCGAGTTGTCCGCGTCGATCATGATGAAGACCTCGCGAGCCGCGTTCAGGAACTCCGCCGTAAAGGCCTCGTCCTCCGCGGCGGCCGCGCGCTCGCGGCGCTCGCGTTCGTCGGCGAGCTGCGACAGACGCACGGCCAGGCCGCGCTGGATGGCCTCCTCCCACTCGTCGACGTCGACCTCGCCGTCCTTGGACGTGTCGAGCACTTGCAACGCCTTCTCGAGCCGCTTCGGCTGCAACAGAAATTGCAGGTTCTCCTCGCCGCAGTTTTTGAGAAAGTCTTTCACCTCCTTGTCCTCCGCGACGGCCTTGACGATTTCTTCCTTCGTCAGCGTGCCCGAGTCGTCCTTGTCGATCATGGAGAAGCACTGGCGGGCCGCGTTCAGGAACTCCGCGGTGAATTCTTCGATCTCCTTGCGCGCGGCCTTGGCCTTCTTCTCGCGCTCCAACGCGCGGGCCTCGAGCTTGTTGGCCAGGGCCGTCTCGATGGCCGCCTCCCATTCGGGGGCCGTGATCTCGCCGTCCGCGTCCGTGTCGAGCTCGCGCAGGGCGGATTCGAGGCGCGCGGGCACGAGCAAATATTGCAGGTTGGGATTGCCGCAGTTGACCAGAAAGTTGATGACCTTTTTGTCCGTCTTCACGGCCTTGACGACCTCGCCCTTGTCGAGCGAGCCGGACGCGTCGACGTCGATCATGTCGAAGACCTGGCGCGCCGCGTTAAGGAACTCCGCCGTGAAGGCCTCGTCGTCGGCCTTCGCCGCGCGCTCGCGGCGGTCGCGCTCGTCCTTGAGCTGCTCGATGCGCTTCGCGAGACCCTTCTGGATGGCCTCCTCCCACTCGTCCTCGTCGACCTCGCCGTCCTTTGAGGTGTCCAGCTGTTCCAACGCGCGTTCGAGCCGCTTCGGCTGCAACAGAAATTGCAGGTTCTCCTCGCCGCAGGTCTGCAAGAATTTGACGACCTCCTTGTCCTCCTGGACGGCCTTGACGATCTCGTCCTTCGTCAGCGTGCCGCTCGAGTCCTTGTCGATCATCTTGAAGCACTTCCGGGCCGCGTTTAAAAATTCGGCCGTGAATTCTTCCAGCTCGCGGCGCGCGGCGGCCGCGCGCTTGTCGCGCTCGGCGCTGCGCGCCATGAGCTTTGCGTTGAGGGCCGTCTCGATGGCGCCCTCCCACTCCGGTTTGTTGATCTCGCCGTCGCGGTCCGTGTCGAGCGCGTTCAGCGCGTTTTCCAGCCGCGACGGCACGAGCAGGTACTGCAGATTCTTGTTGCCGCAGCCCTTCAAAAAGTCGATGACCTTGCGGTCCGTCTTCACGGCCTTGACGACCTCGGCCTTGTCCAGCGAGCCGCTCTCGTCCTTGTCCATCATGTCGAAGACCTTGCTAGCCGCCTCCAAAAACTGGGCCGAGAACGCGTCGTCGTCGGCCTTCGCCGCGCGCTCGCGCCGCTCGCGCTCCTCCTCCAGCGCTTTCAAGCGCTTCTTCAGGCCCACGGTGATCGCCGCTTCCCACCTGAGGCCACCAGTGTCATTGAGTCTGAAGCACAGCAGCAGAGCTCGCGTCGAGACGACGTGAGACGACGTGCTCCGCCCGCCCCGGCCGGAGCAGCGCCGGCGCGCGCGCGGAGCCCGTCGCGCCCGGGCGATCCACGCTTCGAGGCGCGGTCTCGACGTCGCCGGTCAGAGGCGCGCGCGTCGAACACGCGCACATTGAAGTCGCCTTGAAGATTTGATTACCACCCGGCTTCCCACTCGTCCGCGTCGACCTCGCCGTCGTTGGACGTGTCGAGGGAGTCGAGGGCTTTCGACAGCCGGCTGGGTCTGAGGAGGGCGATGAGATCTTCGTTGCCTAGCATTAAAACGGTGATTCGACGTAGCTTCAACGTGGGTCTCACGCGCGCGTGTTCCAAGAAAAGCGTCAAGCTTCGAGACCGCTCCGATAGATGATCGCCCGTCCAAGAATCAGCCGAAACGAGTGGAAAACGGCCGAGCGAGGAGCCTTTGAAGTTGGGAATGTGCCCTGCTATTTACCACAGTTCTGCAAGAAGCTGCTGACCTCTTCGTTGTCTTGCACGCCCGTCACGATTTCAGCCTTAGTCAGCGTGCCGCTGTCGTCGACGTCCATGAGCACGAAGACCTGGCGCGCCATGAGGAGGAAGCCGCTCGTGAACGCGTCGCGCTCCTTCTGGGCGTCTCGCGCCCGCCGCCGCCGCTCCGACGCGATCTGGGCCAGGCGGACTTGCAGCGCGGCTTCGATAGCAGATTCCCACTCGTCTATGCCGATGGAGCCATCCTTGTTCGTATCGAGCTTCGCGAGGGCCGTGGACAAGCGCGTCGGCTCGAGCAGCTCTTGCAGGAAGCGATTGCCACAGTCCCGCAGGAAATTTATCACTTTTTGGTTCATTTTGACCGCGTCGACGATCTCGTTCATCTCGAGCGACATGGACTCGTCGGCGTCGAGCATCTGGAAGACCTGTGCGCGGGGAAAACCAAACGTGTCATCTCCGGCGAGATCTACGGTCGGGCGAACGAGACGCGCCACGGATTCAGAGAGAGCCAGTGCTCGGCCGGCAGGCCGAGCCGGCGCCCCGGGGCTAGCGAGGCGCCGCCGGTGCCGCCGGCGGCCGGCAGGCCGAGCCGGCGCCTCGGGGCCAGCGAGGCGCCGCCGGTGCCGCCGGCGGCCGGCAGGCCGAGCCGGCGCCTCGGGGCCAGCGAGGCGCCATTGCTGCGGCCGGCGGACGGCTCCGTCGGCGCCTCGGGGCCAGCGGGGCGCCGCCGGTGCCACCGGCAGGCTGAGCCGGCGCCCCGGGGCCAGCGGGGCGGCGCCGCTGCCGCCGGCGGACGGCAGGCTGCGCCGGCGCCTCAGGGCCAGCCAGGCGCCGCCCATGCCGCACTCGATGCCGCCGATGCCCGGATCCGCGCGCGGCGGACGCCCACAGCTCAACGGCGCGGGCGCCGCGGCGGCGATCTGATCCACTCATTGTGAGCCGGGCGGGTCGGCGCGCCGCCGGGCGCTGCGCCCCACGGAGCGGCGGTCGACGCCACATCCCTGGCCGTCCCAGGGCGTCCCGTTGCGCCAGAGCCCGTGACGCCCCCCCAAGACATTGAAGTAACCTTGAAGTAGGACGCCGGACGCGCGCCTCCATGGCGTCGGCCAAAAATTTCTTTGAAAATGCCTCATCCTCTGCCTTTTCGGCTTCCAAGCGCGCGCGCCGCTCCTCCGCGAGCTCGAGGAGCTTTGCCTCGAGCGCGGTCTGTATAGCGATCCTGTGTGGAAATCAACCACTGGTTTGGGGGGTCCCCACCAAACTTCAGAACTCTCTAGCTCGGTCACATCGAAGTCGATTCGGCTAATTTTTGGACGAATCGATTGCTCTCGTCGAGTTCTCGAAGCAGAACGAAAAAGTCTGGTCCAAATCGTTCGATTACGCGCACATTGAAGTCGGGTTGAAGATTTGATTTCCACACAGGTCGCGGGCTCCCATTCGCCCTTGCTAACATCCCCGCTGCCGTCCGTGTCAATCTCGTCCAGCGCTTTCTGGAGCCGGCGCGGCACGAGCAAGAACTGCAGGTTGGGCTCGCCGCAGTTGACCAGGAACTGGATCACTGCTTGGTCCTGCGTGACGGACCTTACAATCTCCTGCTTTTCGAGCGAGCCGCTGCCGTCCGTGTCAATCATGTCGAAGACCGCTCGGGCTTTGGCCATAAACTCCGCCATGTACGCTTCGTCCTCCGCGCGCGCGTCCATCGCTCGCCGCTTCTGCGCGGCTGAGAGCCGCGATAGCTGGACGCGCAGCGCGGCTTCCACCGCGGCCTCCCACTCCTCTGTAGAAATCTCTCCGTCGTTGTTCGTATCGAGCTCGTCCATGGCGTGCTGGAGCCGCTTCGGGTGCAGGAGCTGGCGGAACCTGGGCAGCACAAGAGTGATTCAACGTCGCTTCAATGTGAGTGTTCCGCGCGCGCGCGTTACGAAAAACACATCCACGCTTCGAGACCGTTCCGAGAGATGATCGCTCGTCCAAAAATCAGCCGAAACGAGTGGAAAATGGCCGAGATCGGAGCCTTTGAAGCTGGGAATTTCGCTCTCTTGTGCTGCCCTGGGCGGAACGTGAGGTTCCCGGACGTCTGCAAAAAGTCGACGATCTCGCCCTCGTTCTGGATGGCGTCCACGAGCTCCACCTTCGTGATGGTGCCGCTGTAGTCCTTGTCGATCATTTCGAAGACCTTGCGCGCCATGGCCAGGAACTTCATCGTGAACTCCTCCTCCTCGGCCTTCTCCTCGGCCTCGCGCTTCGCGCGGTCCGCCCGGAGCTTCTCCAGCTTGTCGTTCAGCGCCATGTCGATGATCATGTCCCACTCGTCGACGCTGATCTCGCCGTCCGTGTTCTTGTCGATCTCCGCCATGGCCTGCTTGAGCGCCTTGGGCTCGAGGAGCATCGTGAGCACCTTGGACCCGCACGTCTCGAGGAACTGCTTCACCTCGGGCTCGTAGCGGACGCCGCGCATGATCTCGTCGACGGTCAGCGTGCCGCTGCCGTCCGTGTCGATGAGGAAGAAGACCTTGCGCGCCATCTTCTTGAACTCCTCGCGGAACTCCGCGTCCTCGGCCTCGCCGGACGCCTTCGCGCGCTCGCGCTGGTGCTCGAAGCGCTTCAGGCGGATGGCCAGCGCGGCCTGGATGGCCACGTCCCACTCGGCGCGCGAGATCTCGCCGTCCTTGTCCTGGTCGAGCTTCGCGAACGACGCGGGCAGCCGCTTCTCGTCGATCATCTGCTGCATGTCGAGGTTGCCGCAGGTCCACAAAAACTTGACGACGTCGGGCTCCTCGGCGATGGACTCCTGGATCTCCTCGAAGGTCATGCCGCCGTTGTCGTCGAGGTCGATGAGCTTGAACGTCGCCAACGCGTTCGCGAAGAACTTCTCGACGAAGACCTCGTCGTCCGGGTGCACGGAGATCTCCTGGCCGTTGGCGCCGCGGATCGTGCGCCGTGGCGTCGGGGGCTTCTCCGCGTTCGCGTGGGCGTTCTTCTCCGCGTCGAGCGCCGCGAGGTCGTCGGGCATGGCGTTCGGGTCCTTCTCGTCCGCGCCGGGCGTCACGGGCCGGTCCGCGGCGTCCCAGCCCTCGCCGAACTCGTCGCCGACCCCGTTGCCCGGCCACGTCTTCGTGTCGTCGGACGGCACCGGCGCCTCGGCGATCTCCTCCTTCGCGGCCTTCGTCGCGAGCATGGCCTGGACGATGGCCTCGTCGTCGGCCTTTTGCTTCTCGCGCTCGCGCAGGAGCGCCTTGAGCGCCGACTCCACGAGGGCCTCCCACTCGTTGGCTTCGATGGAGTCGGCGTCGAGCGTCTTGTGCTTGGCCAGCGACTTCTCCATGGCGTCGGGCTCCACGAGCGCGACGAGGGCCTCGTGCTCGCACTCGGAGACGAGCTTCGCGACCGCGGACCCGCGCGACCCCTGGCCCTGGAGCGCCTCGAGGAGCTCGGCCTTGGTGAGCGTGCCGGCGCCCTCGACGTCGACGCAGTCGTAGACCGCGCGGGCCGCGGCGAGGAACGCCGCGGAGAAGACGGAGCCGAGCGCGGCCGCGGCCGCGCGGTCGCGGCGCTCGAGCTCCTCCTTGAGCGTGTCGACGCGGCTCGCCAGGCCCTTGTAGATGGCCTCCTCCCACTCGTCGATGTCGAGCTCGCCGTCCTTGGACGTGTCGAGCGCGTCGAGGGCCTTGGACAGGCGCTTCGGCTTCAGCAGGAACTGCAGGTTGTCCTCGCCGCAGTTCACGAGGAAGTCGATGACCTCGTCGTTGCTGCGCACGGCCTTGGTGATCTCCGACTTGGTCAGCGTCCCCGAGTCGTCGACGTCGATGAGGCCGAAGCAGCGCCGCGCCGCGTTGAGGAAGTCCGCGGTGAATTCCTCGATCTCGCGCTTGTGGCGCTTCGCGGCCGCCGCGCGGTCCGACGCGCGCTGCTCGAGCTTCGCGGCGAGCGCGCTCTCGATGGCGCCCTCCCACTCCGTCGCGTTGATCTCGCCGTCGCGGTCCGTGTCGAGCTCCGCGAGCGCGGCGTTGAGCCGCGACGGCACCTGGGCAGCAAAAGGGTGATTCAACGTCGCTTCAACGTGAATGTTTCGCGCGCGCGCGTTCTAACAAAAGCATCCACGCTGCGAGACCGTCCCGAGAGATGATCGCTCGTCCAAAAATCAGCCGAAACGAGTGAAAAACGGCCGAGAAAGGAGCCTTTGAAGTTGGGAATTTCGCTCTCTTTTGCTGCCCTGGACGGCACGAGCAGGTACTGCAGGTTCGGGTTGCCGCACGTCGACAGGAAGTGGATGACGTCCGTGTCCGTCTTCACGGCCTTGACGACCTCGCCCTTGTCGAGGCTCCCGGACCCGTCGACGTCCATCATGTCGAAGACCTTGCGCGCGGCGCTCAGGAACTCCACGGAGAACTCCGTGTCCGCGGCCTGCGCCGCGCGGTCGCGCCGCGCCTGCTCCTCCTTCAGAGCCGCGAGGCGCTTCTCCAGGCCCCGGTTCACGGCCTCCTCCCACTCCTCCTCGTCGACCTCGCCGTCCTTGGACGTGTCCAGGACCTCGAGCGCCTTTTCGAGACGCGCCGGCTGCAACAAAAATTGCAGGTTGTCCTCGCCGCAGGTCCGCAGGAAGTGGACGACGCTCCGGTCCTCCTTGACGGCCTCGACGATCTCGACCTTGGTGAGCGTGCCGCTGCCGTCCTTGTCGATCATGGCGAAGCACTTGCGCGCGGCGTTCATGAACTCGTTCGCGAACGCCTCCTCCTCCTCCTCCGCGGCCTTGGCGAGCTGCTGGCGGATGAGCTCCTCGGCCTCGCGCTCGGCCTTGCGCGCCGCGAGCTTGCGCGCGAGGGCCGACTCGATGGCGTCCTCCCACTCGTTGGCCTCGATCTCGTTCGGGTTCGACGTGTCAGTGACGTTCATCGTGTGCGCGAGCGACTTGGGCTCGAGGATCTCCAGCAGCTCCGGGTGGGCGCAGCTGTCGAGGACGGCGGCGAGCTTGCCCGCCGTCGTGTCCTCGTCGATGGCCGGCGCGGGGCCGGGCGCGCCCGCGGGCGCGGACGCGGCCGCGGCCGCGGCCGCGCCGCCGGCGGCGGCCCGGGGCGGCGCGACGGTCACCGCGGCGCCGGGCGGCGCCTCGGCCGTGCGCTCGCCCGTGGCGAGGTTGATGAAGTAGGTCTCGCCGTCGTCGCCGACGTTCTGCACGAAGGCCGGCGCTGACGCGGCGCCCTCGGGCGGCGCCGCGACGACCGGCGGCGGCGCGGGCGGCGGCGCGGCGGCCTTCGTCACCGCGGCGCCCTCGGGCGCCTTCTCGAGCGTCTCGCCCGTCGCCAGATCGATGAAGAACGACTTGCCCGACTCGTCGACGCTCTCCATGACCGCGGGCGCGGCGACGGGCGGCGGCGCGGCGGCCTTGGTCACCGCGGCGCCCTCCGGCGCCGTCTCGAGCGTCGCGCCCGTCGCCAGGTCGATGAAGAACGACTTTCCCGACTCGTCGACGCTCTCCATGACCGCGGGCGCGGCGACGGGCGGCGGCGCGGCGGCCTTGGTGACCGCGGCGCCCTCCGGGGCCGACGCCATCTTCGCGCCCGTCGCCAGGTCGATGAAGAACGTCTGGCCGGATTCGTCGACGCTCTCCATGACGGCGGGCGCCGCCGCCGCCACGGGCGCCGGCGCGGGCGGCGCGGCCGCCTTGGTGACCGCGGCGCCCTCGGGCGCCGTCTCGAGCTTGGCGCCCGTCGCGAGGTCGATGAAGAACGACTGGCCCGACTCGTCGACGCTCTCCATGACGGCCGGCGCCGCCGCGACGACCGCGGGCACGGGCGCCGGCGCCGCGGCCTTCGTGACCGAGGCGCCCTCGGGCGCCGACTCCATCTTCGCGCCCGTCGCGAGGTCGATGAAGAAGGGCCGGCCAGATTCGTCGACGCTCTCGATGACCGCGGGCGCCGCGGGCGCCGCCACGGGCGCGGCCGCGGGCGCCCTGGTCACCGTCGCGCCCTCGGGCGCGGCCTCGAGCTTCGCGCCCGTGGCGAGGTCGACGTAAAAGGGCTGGCCCGACTCGTCGACGCTCTCGACGACGGACGGCCGCGGCGCCGCGGCGGGCCCGGGCGCCGCGGGCGCCTTCGTGACCGTGACGCCCTCCGGCGCGGTCTCTGTGCGCTCGCCCGTGGCCAGGTCCACGTAGAACGGCTTGCCGGACTCGTCGACGCTCTCGACGACCGTCGGCCGCGGCGCGGCCGCGGGGGCCGCGGCGGCCGGCGGCGGCGGCGCGACGACGGGCGCCTTGGTGATCGTCGCGCCCTCGGGCGCCGCGGCCATCTTCTGGCCCGTCGCCTGGTCCACGTAGAACGCCTCGCCCGTCGCGGGGTCGACGATCTCGACGACCGCGGGCGGCGGGGCGGCGACGACGGGCGGCGGCGCCGCGGCGACGGGCGCCTTCGTGACCGTCGCGCCCTCGGGCTTCGCGTCCATCTTCGCGCCCGTGGCCTGGTCCACGTAGAACGTCTCGCCCGTCTCCGGGTCCACGATCTCGACGACGGCCGGCGCCGGGGCCGGCGGCGGCGCGGACGGGGCGACGGCGGGCGCCTTGGTGATCTTCGCGCCCTCGGGCGCCGCGTCGAGCTTCTTGCCCGTCGCCTGGTCCACGTAAAACGTCTCGCCGGACGCGGGGTCCACGAATTCGACGACGGCCGGCGCGGGCGCGGCGGGCGGCGCCGCCGCGACGACGGGCGCCTTCGTGATCGTGGCGCCCTCGGGCGGCGCGTCCGTCTTCTTGCCCGTCGCCTGGTCCACGTAGACGACGTTGCCTGACGCGTCGACGATCTCGACGACGGCCGGCGCCGCGGCCGCGGCGACGACGGGCGCCGCCGCGACGGCGGGCGCCTTCGTGATCGTGGCGCCCTCCGGGGCCGCGTCCATCTTCTTGCCCGTGGCCTGGTCCACGTAGACGACGTTGCCGGAGGCGTCGACGATCTCGACGACGGCCGGCGCCGCGGGTGGCGGCGCCGCCGCGGGCTCCGCGGGCGCCTGGGCGAGGTCCTGGCTCACCGTCGCGCCGTCGGGCAGCGTCGCCGTGCGCTCGCCCGTCGCCGTGTCGATGAAGAAGGCGACGCCGTCCGCGTCGACGTTGCGGACGACCGTCGGGCCGACCGCTTCCGGCGCGGCCGACGGCGCGGCGGCCTCGCCGCCGAGGAGCGCGTTGGCGTCGTTGACGGCGCCGACGAGGGCGCTCTTGTTGAGCGTGCCGGAGCCGTCCTCGTCGACCGTGTCGTAGACCTCGCGCGCGGCCATGAGGAACTCCATCGTGAACTTCTCGTCCTCCGCGCGCGCCGCGCGCTCGCGGCGCTCGCGCTCCTCGCCGAGGTGGGCGACGCGGCTCGCGAGGCCCCGGTAGATGGCCTCCTCCCACTCCTCGATGTCGAGCTCGCCGTCGTTGGACGTGTCGAGCGCGTTGAGCGCGCGGTCGATGCGCTTCGGCTTCAACAGGAACTGGAGGTTCTCCTCGCCGCAGGTCTTGAGGAAGGAGATGACCTCGTCGTTGGTCTGCACGGCGCGCTTGATCTCCTTCTTCGTCAGCGTGCCGCTGTCGTCCTCGTCGATCATCTCGAAGCACTCGCGCGCCGCGCTCATGAACTCGGCCGTGAACTCCGCGATCTCCTTGCGCGCGGCGCTCGCGTCCTTCTTGCGCTGCTCCGCGCGCGCCTCGAGCTTGTTCGCTAAAGCGGTCTCGATGGCCTCCTCCCACTCCGTGCCGCTGATCTCGCCGTCGCGGTCCGTGTCGAGCACGGCCAGCGCCGACTCGAGCCGCGCGGGGACGAGGAGGTACTGCAGGTTCTGGTTGCCGCAGTTGATGAGGAACGCGATGACCTCGTCGTTGTGCTGGATGGCCTTGATGACCTCGGCCTTGTCGAGGGACCCGCTCTGGTCCACGTCGATCATGTCGAAGACCTGGCGCGCGGCGCTGAGGAACTCGGCCGTGAACTCCTCGTCGTCCGCGGCCGCCGCGCGCTCGCGGCGCTCGCGCTCGATGGACAGCTGCTCGAGCCGCTTCGACAGGCCGCGGTAGATGGCCTCCTCCCACTCCTCGACGTCGACCTCGCCGTCGTTGGACGTGTCGAGCACCTGGAGCGCCTTCTCGAGCCGCTTCGGCATGAGCAGGAATTGGAGGTTGTCCTCGCCGCACGTGCGGAGGAACTCGACGACCTCGGGATCCTCGGCGACGGCCTTGACGATTTCGACCTTGGTCAGCGTGCCGCTGCCGTCCTTGTCGATCATCTCGAAGCACTTGATCGCCGCGTTGACAAAGTCCTGCGTAAATTCCTCCATCTCCTTCCGTGCGGCCTTGGCCTGGGCCTCGCGCTTCGCGGCCCGCGCCTCGAGCTTGTTCGCCAACGCCGACTCGATGGCCTCCTCCCACTCGGGGCCGCTGATCTCGCCGTCGCGGTCCGTGTCCAGCTGGTTCAGCGCGGCTTCGAGGCGCGCGGGCACCAAGAGGTACTGCAGATTCTCGTTGCCGCAGTTCACCAAAAACTTGATCACGGCCTTGTCCGTCTTCACGGCTTTTACGACCTCGGCCTTGTCCAGCGCCCCGCTCTGGTCCGCGTCCATCATGTCGAAGACCTGGCGCGCCA
Organism: Aureococcus anophagefferens; assembly: GCF_000186865.1. Classification (NCBI taxonomy): domain Eukaryota; class Pelagophyceae; order Pelagomonadales; family Pelagomonadaceae; genus Aureococcus; species Aureococcus anophagefferens. Next base: position 54,296 of record NW_008705578.1, read on the forward strand.
TCGACAGGAACTCCGTCGAGAACGCCTCGTCCTCCGCGAGCGCGGCCCGCTCCCGGCGCTCGCGCTCGTTCGCCAGCTCGTCGAGGCGCTTCGCGAGGCCACGATGGATGGCGTCCTCCCACTCGCCGATGTCCAGCTCGCCGTCGTTGGACGTGTCCAAAACGTCGAGCGCCTTCTCGAGACGCTTGGGGCGTAAAAGGAATTGAAGGTTCTCCTCGCCGCAATTCTTGAGAAATTTGACGACGTCCTTGTCTTCGGCGATAGCCTTGATGATTTCGGCCTTCGTCAGCGTGCCGCTGTTGTCCTTGTCGATCATCTGGAAGCACTGACGCGCCGCGCTCAAGAACTCTCCGGTGAATTCTTCGATCTCCTTGCGCGCGGCCTTGGCCTGCTCTTCGCGCTGGGCGGCGCGAGCCTCGAGCTTGTTCGCCAGGGCGGTCTCAATGGCGCCCTCCCACTCCGTGCCGCTGATCTCGCCGTCGCGATCCGTGTCCAGCACGGCGAGCGCGTGCTCGAGCCGCGCGGGCACCAAGAGGTATTGCAAATTGGGGTTGCCGCAGTTGACTAAGAACTTGATCACCTTCTGGTCCGTCTTGATGGCAGTAACAACCTCCGCCTTGTCCAACGAGCCGCTGCCGTCGACGTCGATCATGTCAAACACCTGGCGCGCCATCGAGAGAAACTCGACGGAGAACGCCTCGTCTTCCGCGGCGGCCGCGCGGTCCCGGCGCTCGCGCTCGACGGCTAGCTCTTCCAAGCGCTTGGCGAGCCCGCGGTGGATGGCCTCCTCCCACTCGTCGACGTCGACCTCGCCGTCCTTGGACGTGTCCAGAACCTCCAGCGCTTTCTCGAGCCGCGCGGGCACGAGAAGAAACTGAAGATTCTCCTCGCCGCACGTGCGTAAGAATTTCACGACGGACTCGTCCTCGGAGACGGCCTTGACGATCTCCGTCTTCGTCAGCGTGCCGCTGCCGTCCTTATCGATCATCTCGAAGCACTTGCGAGCCGCGTTTTGGAACTCGTGCGTGAATTCTTCGATCTCCTTGCGCGCGGCCTTGGCCTGCTCCACGCGCTTCTGGGCCCGCGCCTCGAGCTTCGCCGAGAGCGCGTGCTCGATGGCGTCCTCCCACTCGGGGGCGTTGATCTCGCCGTCCCGGTCCGTGTCCAGCACCAGGAGCGCGGCTTCGAGACGCGCGGGTACGAGTAAATATTGGAGGTTCGGGTTGCCGCAGTTGACCAAAAAGTTGATTACCTTCTTGTCCGTCTGCACGGCTTTCACGACCTCGGCCTTGTCCAACGAGCCGCTCTGATCCACGTCGATCATGTCAAAGACCTGGCGGGCCATCGACAAGAATTGCACGCTGAATTCTTGGTCCGCGGCCTTGGCCGCGCGGAGCCGCCGCTGGCGCTCGTTCTCCAGCTGCTCGAGCCGCTTCGACAGGCCGCGGTTCACGGCCTCCTCCCACTCCTCGGCGTCGACCTCGCCGTCCTTGGACGTGTCCAGCACCTCGAGCGCCTTCTCGAGGCGTCGCGGCTGCAACAAAAATTGGAGATTCTCCTCGCCGCAGGTGCGAAGAAACTTGACGACGGCCTCGTCCTCGGCGACGGCCTTGACGATCTCCGTCTTCGTCAGCGTGCCGCTGTTGTCCTTGTCGATCATTTCGAAGCACCGCTTCGCGGCCGTCAAGAACTCCATCGTAAATTCTTCCACCTCCTGCTCCGCGGCCTTGGCCTCGGCGGCGGCGGCCGCTTCGGCCGCCTTGCGCATCTTCTTCGCCTCCTCCTCGCGCTCGATGGCGCGCGCCTCGAGCTTGAATTGGAGCGCCGACTCGATGGCCTCCTCCCACTCGGGCCCGCTGATCTCGCCGTCGCGATCCGTGTCCAGCTGGTTCAACGCGGCTTCGAGCCGCTCGGGCACGAGCAGGTACTGCAAGTTTTCGTTGCCGCAGTTCTTGAGGAACCGAATGCACTTGTCGTCCGTCTGCACGGCCTTGACCACCTCCGCCTTGTCGAGCGACCCGCTCTGGTCCACGTCGATCATGTCGAACACCTGGCGCGCCATCGAGAGGAACTCGGAACTGAACTCCTCGTCCGCCGCGGCCGCCGCGCGCTCGCGGCGCTCCCGCTCGTTCGCCAGCTCGTCGAGGCGCTTCGCGAGGCCGCGGTGGATCGCGTCCTCCCACTCGTTGACGTCCAGCTCGCCGTCGTTCGACGTGTCCAGCACCTCGAGCGCCTTCTCGAGGCGCGCGGGCCGCAATAAGAACTGCAAGTTCTCCTCGCCGCACGTCTGGAGGAACTTGACGACGTCCGCGTCCTCCGCGATGGCCTTGACGATCTCGACCTTGGTCAGCGTCCCGCTGCCGTCCTTGTCGATCATCTGGAAGCAGCGACGCGCGGCGCTCAGGAACTCGCCCGTGAACTCCTCGATCTCTTTCCTGGCCGCCTTGGCCTTCTGCTCGCGCTGGGCCGCGCGCGCCTCCAGCTTGTTCGCGAGCGCCGTCTCGATGGCCTCCTCCCACTCCGTGCCGTTGATCTCTCCGTCGCGATCCGTGTCCAGAACGGCCAGGGCGGCCTCCAGGCGAGCGGGCACGAGCAGGTACTGCAGGTTGGGGTTCCCGCAGTTCACTAGGAACTTGATCACCTTCTGGTCCGTCTGCACGGCTTTCACGACCTCGCCCTTGTCGAGGGACCCGCTCTGGTCCGCGTCCATCATGTCGAAGACCTGGCGCGCCATCGACAGGAACTCCGTCGAGAACGCCTCGTCCTCGGCCTGGGCGGCCCGCTCCCGGCGCTCCCGCTCGATGGCCAGCTGCTCGAGCCGCTTGTTCAGGCCGCGGTAGATGGCCTCCTCCCACTCTTCGATGTCGACCTCGCCGTCGTTCGACGTGTCGAGCACCTCGAGCGCCTTCTCCAGGCGCGCGGGCACGAGCAGAAACTGTAGGTTTTCTTCGCCGCAGTTTTTGAGGAACGTCACGACCGCGGGATCCTCGGAGACGGCCTTTACGATCTCGACCTTCGTCAGCGTGCCGCTGCCGTCCTTGTCGATCATCTCGAAGCACTTGCGCGCCGCGTTGACGAAGTCGGCCGTGAATTCTTCGATCTCCTTGCGGGCCGCCTTGGCCTGGGCCTCGCGCTTCGCGGCCCGCGCCTCGAGCTTGTTCGCCAGCGCCGACTCGATAGCCTCCTCCCACTCGGGGCCGCTGATCTCGCCGTCGCGGTCCGTGTCCAACACGTTGAGCGCGGCTTCCAGACGCGCGGGCACGAGCAGGTATTGCAGATTTTGGTTGCCGCAGTTGACCAAGAACTTGATGACCTTCTGGTCCGTCTTCACGGCTTTGACCACCTCCGCCTTGTCCAGCGAGCCGCTGCCGTCGACGTCGATCATGTCGAACACTTGGCGGGCCGCGGATAAGAACTCGACGGAGAACGCTTCGTCCTCCGCCTGGGCCGCGCGCTCGCGGCGCTCCCGCTCGTTCGCTAGGTCGTCGAGGCGCTTCGCGAGGCCGCGCTGGATGGCGTCCTCCCACTCGTTGACGTCGAGCTCGCCGTCGTTCGACGTGTCGAGCACCTGGAGCGCCTTCTCGAGCCGCGCGGGGAACAGAAGGAACTGGAGATTCTCTTCGCCGCAGGTTTTGAGAAATTTGACGACGTCTTTGTCTTCGGCGATGGCTTTCACGATCTCAACCTTCGTCAGCGTGCCGCTGTTGTCCTTGTCGATCATTTCGAAGCATTTGCGCGCGGCGCTGACGAACTCGTTGGTGAATTCTTCGATCTCCTTGCGCGCGGCCTTGGCCTGCTCTTCGCGCTTCGCGGCCCGGACCTCGAGCTTGTTCGCCAGAGCGGTCTCGATGGCGCCCTCCCACTCCGTGCCGCTAATCTCGCCGTCGCGGTCCGTGTCTAGCACGGCGAGCGCGTGCTCGAGGCGCGCCGGCACGAGCAAATATTGCAGGTTGGGGTTGCCGCAGTTGACCAAAAACTTGATGACCTTCTGGTCGCCCTTCACGGCCTTCACCACCTCCGCCTTGTCCAACGAGCCGCTGCCGTCGACGTCGATCATGTCGAACACCTGGCGCGCCATCGACAGAAACTCGACGGAGAACGCCTCGTCTTCCGCGGCGGCCGCGCGGTCCCGGCGCTCGCGCTCGACGGCTAGCTCTTCCAAGCGCTTGGCGAGCCCGCGGTGGATGGCCTCCTCCCACTCGTCGACGTCAACCTCGCCGTCCTTGGACGTGTCCAGCACCTCCAGCGCTTTCTCGAGCCGCGCGGGCACGAGAAGAAACTGAAGATTCTCCTCGCCGCACGTGCGTAAGAATTTCACGACGGACTCGTCCTCGGAGACGGCCTTGACGATCTCTGTCTTCGTCAGCGTGCCGCTGCCGTCCTTATCGATCATCTCGAAGCACTTGCGAGCCGCGTTTTGGAACTCGTGCGTGAATTCTTCGATCTCCTTGCGCGCGGCCTTGGCCTGCTCCACGCGCTTCTGGGCCCGCGCCTCGAGCTTCGCCGAGAGCGCGTGCTCGATGGCGTCCTCCCACTCGGGGGCGTTGATCTCGCCGTCCCGGTCCGTGTCCAGCACCAGGAGCGCGGCTTCGAGACGCGCGGGCACCAAAAGGTATTGCAGATTTTGGTTGCCGCAGTTCACTAGGAACTTGATGACCTTGTCGTTGGTCTGCACGGCCTTCACGACCTCCGCCTTGTCCAACGAGCCGCTCTGATCCACGTCAATCATGTCGAAGACCTGGCGGGCCATCGACAAGAATTGCACGCTGAATTCTTGGTCCGCGGCCTTGGCCGCGCGGAGCCGCCGCTGGCGCTCGTTCTCCAGCTGCTCGAGCCGCTTCGACAGGCCGCGGTTCACGGCCTCCTCCCACTCCTCGGCGTCGACCTCGCCGTCCTTGGACGTGTCCAGCACCTCGAGCGCCTTCTCGAGGCGTCGCGGCTGCAACAAAAATTGGAGATTCTCCTCGCCGCAGGTGCGAAGAAACTTGACGACGGCCTCGTCCTCGGCGACGGCCTTGACGATCTCCGTCTTCGTCAGCGTGCCGCTGTTGTCCTTGTCGATCATTTCGAAGCACCGCTTCGCGGCCGTCAAGAACTCCATCGTAAATTCTTCCACCTCCTGCTCCGCGGCCTTGGCCTCGGCGGCGGCGGCCGCTTCGGCCGCCTTGCGCATCTTCTTCGCCTCCTCCTCGCGCTCGATGGCGCGCGCCTCGAGCTTGAATTGGAGCGCCGACTCGATGGCCTCCTCCCACTCGGGCCCGCTGATCTCGCCGTCGCGATCCGTGTCCAGCTGGTTCAACGCGGCTTCGAGCCGCTCGGGCACGAGCAGGTACTGCAAGTTTTCGTTGCCGCAGTTCTTGA
>NW_008705578.1:61214-92140 GCF_000186865.1 Aureococcus anophagefferens
CCGCGCGCTCGCGGCGCTCCCGCTCGTTCGCTAGGTCGTCGAGGCGCTTCGCGAGGCCGCGCTGGATGGCGTCCTCCCACTCGTTGACGTCGAGCTCGCCGTCGTTCGACGTGTCGAGCACCTGGAGCGCCTTCTCGAGCCGCGCGGGGAACAAAAGGAACTGGAGATTCTCTTCGCCGCAGGTTTTGAGAAATTTGACGACGTCTTTGTCTTCGGCGATGGCTTTCACGATCTCAACCTTCGTCAGCGTGCCGCTGTTGTCCTTGTCGATCATTTCGAAGCATTTGCGCGCGGCGCTGACGAACTCACTCGTGAATTCTTCAATCTCCTTGCGGGCCGCCTTGGCCTGAGCCTCGCGCTTCGCGGCCCGCGCCTCGAGCTTGTTCGCCAGCGCCGACTCGATAGCCTCCTCCCACTCGGGGCCGCTGATCTCGCCGTCGCGGTCCGTGTCCAACACGTTGAGCGCGGCTTCGAGGCGCGCGGGCACCAACAGGTATTGCAGATTTTGGTTGCCGCAGTTGACGAGAAATTTGATGACCTTCTGGTCCGTCTTCACGGCCTTCACCACCTCCGCCTTGTCCAGCGACCCGCTCTGGTCGACGTCGATCATGTCGAACACTTGGCGGGCCGCGGATAAGAACTCGACGGAGAACGCTTCGTCCTCCGCCTGGGCCGCGCGCTCGCGGCGCTCCCGCTCGTTCGCTAGGTCGTCGAGGCGCTTCGCGAGGCCGCGCTGGATGGCGTCCTCCCACTCGTTGACGTCGAGCTCGCCGTCGTTCGACGTGTCGAGCACCTGGAGCGCCTTCTCGAGCCGCGCGGGGAACAAAAGGAACTGGAGATTCTCTTCGCCGCAGGTTTTGAGAAATTTGACGACGTCTTTGTCTTCGGCGATGGCTTTCACGATCTCAACCTTCGTCAGCGTGCCGCTGTTGTCCTTGTCGATCATTTCGAAGCATTTGCGCGCGGCGCTGACGAACTCACTCGTGAATTCTTCAATCTCCTTGCGGGCCGCCTTGGCCTGGGCCTCGCGCTTCGCGGCCCGCGCCTCGAGCTTGTTCGCCAGCGCCGACTCGATAGCCTCCTCCCACTCGGGGCCGCTGATCTCGCCGTCGCGGTCCGTGTCCAACACGTTGAGCGCGGCTTCCAGGCGCGCGGGCACCAACAGGTATTGCAGATTTTGGTTGCCGCAGTTGACGAGAAATTTGATGACCTTCTGGTCCGTCTTGACGGCCTTCACCACCTCTGCCTTGTCCAACGAGCCGCTGCCGTCGACGTCGATCATGTCGAACACTTGGCGGGCCGCGGACAGAAATTCCGAGCTGAAAGCCTCGTCCTCGGCCTGCGCCGCGCGCTCGCGGCGCTCGCGTTCGTTCGCTAGATCGTCGAGGCGCTTCGCGAGGCCGCGCTGGATGGCGTCCTCCCACTCGTTGGCGTCGAGCTCGCCGTCGTTCGACGTGTCCAACACCTCGAGCGCCTTCTCCAGCCGCGCGGGCCGCAATAAGAACTGAAGATTCTCCTCGCCGCAGTTTTTCAGGAAGTCGACGACCGCCTTGTCTTCGGCGATGGCTTTAACGATCTCGGCTTTGGTCAGCGTGCCCGAGCTATCCTTGTCGATCATCTCGAAGCACTTGCGCGCGGCGCTGACAAACTCGTTGGTGAATTCTTCGATCTCCTTGCGAGCCGCCTTGGACTGCTCCTCGCGCTTGGCCGCACGCGCCTCGAGCTTGTTCGCCAAAGCGGTCTCGATGGCGCCCTCCCACTCCGTGCCGCTGATCTCGCCGTCGCGGTCCGTGTCTAGCACGGCGAGCGCGTGCTCGAGGCGCGCCGGCACGAGCAAATACTGCAGGTTGGGGTTGCCGCAGTTGACCAAGAACTTGATGACTTTCTGGTCGCCCTTCACAGCCTTCACCACCTCCGCCTTGTCCAACGAGCCGCTGCCGTCGACGTCGATCATGTCAAACACCTGGCGCGCCATGGACAGAAACTCCGTCGAGAAAGCCTCGTCTTCCGCGGCTGCCGCGCGGTCGCGGCGCTCGCGCTCGACGGCCAGCTGCTCGAGGCGTTTCGCGAGGCCGCGGTGCACGGCCTCCTCCCACTCGTCGACGTCAACCTCGCCGTCCTTGGACGTGTCCAGCACCTCCAGCGCTTTCTCGAGGCGCGCGGGCACGAGCAGGAACTGCAGATTCTCCTCGCCGCACGTGCGCAGAAACTTGACGACCTCGGGATCCTCCGCGACGGCCTTGACGATTTCCGTCTTCGTCAGCGTGCCGCTGTTGTCCTTGTCGATCATCTGGAAGCACTTGCGCGCCGCGTTCACGAACTCGTTGGTGAATTCTTCGATCTCCTTGCGCGCGGCCTTGGCCTGCTCCACGCGCTTCTGGGCCCGCGCCTCGAGCTTGTTCGCGAGCGCGGTCTCGATCGCGCCCTCCCACTCGGGCGCGTTGATCTCGCCGTCGCGGTCCGTGTCCAGCACCTGGAGCGCGTGCTCGAGGCGCTCGGGGACGAGCAGGTACTGCAGGTTTTCGTTGCCGCAGTTGACGAGGAACGAGATGACCTTCTTGTCGGTCTTCACGGCGCGGACGACCTCGCCCTTGTCCAACGAGCCGCTCTGATCCACGTCGATCATGTCGAAGACCTCGCGCGCCATCGAGATGAACGCCATGGAGAACTCTTTGTCCTCGCTGCGCGCCGCGCGGTTGCGCCGCTCGCGCTCGTCCTCGAGCTGCGCGAGGCGCGTCTCGAGGCCGCGGTTGACGGCCGTTTCCCACTCGTCCGCGTCGACCTCGCCGTCCTTAGACGTGTCGAGCACCTCGAGCGCCTTTTCCAAGCGCGCCGGCCGTAGTAGGAACTGTAGATTCTCCTCGCCGCAGTTCTGCAGGAACTTGACGACTTCCTTGTCTTCGGCGACGGCCTTGACGATTTCAGCCTTCGTGAGCGTGCCGCTGTTATCCTTGTCGATCATAGAGAAGCACTGGCGCGCCGCGTTTAAGAACTCGTTCGTAAATTCTTCGATCTCTTTCTGCGCGGCCTTGGCCTCGCGCTCGCCCAAGGTTGCCTCGGTAAACATGCTGTCGACGGTGGCGTCTCCCGCCGTCGCGTAGGCCACAGACGCCTCGCCCGGGCGGTGCAGCTCGACGTTGGACACGGAGACGGCGCCCCAGGAGAATTCCAGCAGCTGGACGAAGCTAGGCTCGGAAAGGGACGTCGCGACGGTGTGCTCGTCATCAGTCTCGATAAATACGTCGAGCACGAGGCTGCCCGCGCGCGCGGCTTGCACGTGGACGGCGCGGTCGCCCGCGACGCCGGCGTGCTTGCCCACGTCCGCGGCGAACTGCGCCTTCATTTGAGCGGTAGCGTCCGCCGAGCCGTAATCTTGCAGCGTCAGCGTCGCCGACACGCCCTGCGCGTTCGCCATCTCCTCGTGCGACAGCGCCGCGCCGATAGCTGGCAACTTGAGTTCTTCGGCCGGCGGGACGGCGCGGGCCGCGAGGGTCCTGGGCGAGATCGGTGGCAGACTGAGGTCATCTGTCTCGGGGACGGCCGAGGCAGAGTCGTTGTCGCCTTTTCCCTTGCGCTTCTTGCGCTTCTCGCGGCGCGCGGCGGCGCGCTTCTCCGCGTCGCCGGCGGACTCGAGGGCGAGGGCCTCGAGGGCCTCGTAGTCCTTGACGAGGGCGGGCAGCGGCTTCACGAGCGCGTCGAAGAGGGACCTGGGGACGGCCAGGACCTCGACGTCGTTCAGCGCGATCGCCGTTGCCGCGCGGTTCTTGTTCTTGAGCAGCGCGAGCTCGCCGAAGAAGTCGCCCTTCTTGAGCGTCGGGCAGACGGAGTCGTTGGCGCCGGCGACGTACTTGGTGCACTCCACGGACCCGTCGAGGACGACGAAGAAGTCGTCGCCCTTCTCCGTCTCCTTGACGATGAGCTCGCCCGTCTTGTGGTCCCTGCCCTTGGACCCGTCGACGATCTTCTTCTTGTCGTCGACGTCGAGCGACGCGAGGAGGGGCACGTCGCGCAGGGCGCCGAGGTAGAGGAGGCGCCGCTTCGGCACGGAGTCGCCGAGGATGGACCGCATCGTGAGCGTGTCGAGGGCCCAGGCCTTGAGCCGCGTCGCCGCGGACGCCGAGCAGCGCCGCGGGCCGCCGTCGAGGCACTCGGCCTCGCCGAAGAAGCGCTTGCCCGCGACGTCGGGCACGGTCCGCTGCGACTGGAAGCCCGACTCGCCGTCGAGGGACGCGTGGCCCTCCTCGACGACGTAGCAGTAGTCGACGCCCTTGCCCTCCGCGTAGACGCGTTGGCCCGGCGCGAAGCGCTTGAGCCGGAACGCGTCCGCGACGACGCCGAGCTCGCGGCGCGTGAGCTCGCCGAAGCAGGGCATCTTCGCGCACTCCTCGAGGAGCCAGGCGCGCTCGCCCGCGTCCTTGGCCGACGCGAAGGGCACCCACCGGCCGTCGCCGTCGATTTCCATCTCGCCGGGCACGCGGTCGGGCTCGTACGCGACGTCGTAGAGCGACGCGTCCTGGGCCGCCTCGGCGCCGAGGATCGACATCTGCTCGAGGCCCGCGCGCGTCGCCGCGGACAGCGTCTCCGCGTCCGTGGAAGCCGCGCGGACGAGCTTCTTGAGCGCGTCGAGCACCACGGGCGGACGGCAGTACGGCGACAGGATCCGCAGGCTCCACTCCACGAAGTCCTTGCGGGGCAGCCGCGGCTGGCTCGCGTCGTCGCTGGACGCGCCCTTGGCCCGCGCCGTGAACGCGAACGAGTCCGCCGCGCCGAGGTCGACGTCGTCGCTCAGCTCCTCGTACGCGACGCCGCTCCGCGCGGCGACGCCGCGGCGCAGCGCGCTGTCGTAGCGCTTGACGGCCACGCGCGCCGCGTGGTCCAGGGCCGTCATGTCGATGAACGCGGCGATGCTGCTGCCGCGCTTCAAACCCATGAACGACTCGAGCGCGCGGCCGAGGCTCAGGAGCATGATGCCGAGCTCGGAGCTGTTCAGCGCGCGCGCCTTGCTGAAGTCGAAGAGCGCGAAGAGGCGGCGCGCCTTGTCCTTGACGCCGTCGGCGCGGTCCGCGCCGCCGGGGCCCGGCGCGACGCGGCACATGGCCACCGCGCCGCACAAAAACGTCAACGCGTTGACCTTGCCCTCGGCGCCCGCTTCGAGCGCGCCGAGCACGCTCGCCGCCTCGCCGCGGAGCTGCGGGCCGAGGATGACGGCGAGCTCCGCGGGCGTCACCATGAAGGCGCCGTCCAAGTTCTTGCGATGGCGCACGATCATCGCGTCCACATCGCCGAGCGAGAGGCGGCTGAACGCCGAGAAGGGCGCCGGCAGCGAAACCGAAGCCCCCATAGTCGCCGACCGGTGGGCGCGACGACGCGCCGCGGACGACTACGCCGCGGGCTCTGCAGGGGTCCCGAGGGCGTGGCTGGCCTCGGGCGTCGATCGATCAGCCAGCGCGAGGCGCCGCTAGGTCGACTTCTGCGTAAACGTGCATCGGATAGAAAGATACTGAAGTTTTCATTTTCTCCTGCGGGCAATATGGAGGCCGGGATGTCCGTCTGAGGGCGCACCATGGCAGCCCTCCTGCAGGAGCGTTTCGAGCAGCTCGACGTGCACGCGCTGCGGTCCGAGTGCAAAAGGCTCGGCATCATCAGCTAGACCGATGCAGCGCGAAAAATGTGGAGTCTGCGGGAAGGAATACGCAAAGAAAAAAGACGGCACGCTGTGGAAACACGACTGCGTCAAAAACGTCATCGAGGTCAAACCGCGGGCGCACAGGAAGACGTGCATAAAGCTGCTGGAAGCCCGGGCATCGACGCTGCCGGCCAAGCAGCGCGACCCGAGAGGCGGGGCATCGAAGCACGACGCGCCACCCGCACCGCCGACGAAGCAGAACACCCCGCGGGCCTGGACGCTCTGCCCTGGGCGGATCCGCGGCGCCGCGTTCGACCGCGACGTCCTGCACTCGCTCGTCAAGGAGCTCGTCCGCGACTCGAACGTGTCGACGCGCCGCGCGGAGATCGCGGCCGCGCAGCCCGGGCCGGAGAAGCGACCGACGCACGACTACTACCTGCGCGCGCGGCCGCCGTCGGACGCCCTCGACGTGGACCACGTCGTCGAGTGCCAGCTCGCGGCCTTCGCCGTCGTCAACGCGGCCGAGACGCGCCGGATCCTCGCGCAGATCACCGACGCGAGCCGCACGAGGCAGCCCGTCGTCGTCCAAAACCTCTGCACGCCGCTCTACGACGTCCACAACGCGTCGGCGAACCTGCGCCTCCTCGACAAGAAGGTCAACGTGTCCAAGGGCGCCGTCTTCAAGGGCTTCGTCAGGGAGCTCTACGAGCGCGGCGCCGCGGGCGAGGAGGACGTCGTCCGCCGCATGTCGCGCCAGTTCCGCAACCTCGACCTGCCGCCCGCGGTCGACGTGGACGCGCTGGCCGGGAGCATCGGCGACGAGATGGCCCGCGTCGAGGACGCCTACGCCGCCGCGATCCGCGGCGGCGCGCTCGACGCGGCGGCGCGCGGCGCGAGGCGGCGCGACGCCGAGGCGACCATGGGCGCCGTCGCGGACAACGTCGTCCAGCTCTACGAAGACATGGGCCTCGCGCGACGACGATAATTAGAGCAGGTTGCCCCCGTCGACGAGGTTCCCGCCGAGGAAGTCGAGGAGCTCGCCGATCTCGCGGGGGACCATCTCGTGGCGCGCGCCGGCGACGAGGTCGAAATTCGCGTCGACGCCCGCGGCCTTGAGCCGGTCGAAGGTGCGGCGCCCCCACTCGGGCCGGATGAAGTCGTCGGCGGAGCCGTGGCGCACGAAGGTCTTGGGCCACGCGGCGCCCGACTGGTGCGCGATGCCGTAGGCCGGCGAATCGTCGGCCATGTAGCACGAGAGGCCGAAGACCGCGCCGAGGGGCGCGTGCGGCGCGCGCTGGTGGTAGCGCGCCGCCGTCTGGTAGGCCATGTTGCCGCCCATGCTGAAGCCGCCGACGGCGATCTTGTGCGGCGGCACGCCGCGCGCGACGAAGGATTCGACGAGGCCGAGCACCTTGCGGCACGACGCCTCGACGGACGCCGTCTGCTCCGGGAAGTGCGGGTCGAAGCCGCCGGCGCGGTCGTACCACACGCTCGTCGGCGCGCCGCCGGCGAGCGTGTAGGGGATCACCTCCGCGTCCGGAAAGTGCCACTCGAACTCGGCCAGCTCCTTCGCCGCCGCCAGCGACCGCACCCACTGCTCCGCGCCGCGGCCCGTGTCGCCGGAGCCGTGCAAGAAGATGACGACGGGCTTGTACGCGCTGACGAGCGAGGCCATGGTCGAGAGGTAGCAGAGGCGGCGCGCGAGCGAGCTCAGCATGAGGAGGCCGCCATCACCTGCAGGCCTGGCACGCGAGGCCGCTCTTTCCTTCAAATTGAGGCTCAACTCCCAGCACGCGTACGTCGCCGCGCGCACCCTCGTTGCCGCAGCAAAGAGAAATTATCACAGGCACACGTCAGCCAAGCGCGAGCGGCGGGGTGCGCCCCAGATCCGCGCCCTTCCGCTGCTATCTCGCGCCAAGACTCGCGTGCCGTCGGGCGTAAACGAGATAGTGTGGTCACGAACCCAGTCATGACCTGAGCGCTTGAGCTTCTTGACCTTCTTGCCCGTCTCCGCGTTCCACAACTGTATCGAGTCATCCACGGCCGTGGCGACGCGCGCGCCATCGGGGGAGAAGCAGCAGATCCACAGAGCTGCTGGGTGCCCGAGTGCGCCGTTGTGCCCCGTGAGCACGTTCAGAAGCACGCCAATCCGAGTACACCAGATCCGCGCCATCTTGTCTTCGCCCGCCGTCACCACGCGCAAACCCATCGGCGAGAAATCGCAGCTAGTGAAGCGGCCAATTGCGAGCCCCTCGAGCGTGTGAAGCGCCGCGCCCGTCTCGGCGTCCCAGATGGTCGCCACGCCCGTCCAGCAGTCGTCGATGTCGTGGAAACCGTCGCGCCTCTTGGCGCCCGCCGTCACGATGATGCCCTCATTTTGGCCGTGATAATCGGGCGAGAACAGGTAGCACACGATGGTGGACTTGTGGCCGCTGAGCGTCATCAGCGCGTCGCCAGTGGCCGTATCCCAAATTTCAAGGACGTCAAACCCGCTCTCCTGCCACCCACCTGGGATAGGATACCTTTCGTCCTTCGCCGTCGCCACGCGCGTGTCGTCGGGAGAGATCACGCATGTGTGGAAAACACCCGAGTAGTCGTCGTTCATGCGCGTCACCAGCATAGCCCCCGTCGACGCGTCCCAGATCTTGTACATCTCGTAGCACCTCGTGAAGACGCGTGTGCCCTCCCGGGCGGTGCCCTCGTGCGAAAACGCGCAGGCTAGCACTGCCCGACCGCCCGGGTGCCCCTCAAGCGTCAACAGCGAATCGCCCGTCTCCATGTCCCAGATCCGCGCCGTGCTGTCGTCGCTCCCGGTCACCGCCCACGCGCCACCGAGGGAGATGGCGCAGCAGGTGACCCGATCGGTGTGACCCTGGAACTGCTTCAGTAGCTCGCCCGTCTCCGCGCTCCAGAGCCGCGCCAGGTTGTCATTGCGGTCGCTACCCGCCAACACGCGCGCGCCGTCGGGCGAAAGCGCGCAGCAGGTGGCCGTCGGATAGCGTCCGCGCTCGGTCATAAACGCGGCCGCGTCGTTGGCGATCGCGTCCCGCCACAGCAGCTTGCGCTTCGTCTCGTCCAACTTCTTGGACGCGCTCACCGTCGCGATGTCCTTGCACGCGCAGCTCAGACTCGCGAAGTCGTCGATCGTGAGGGCGCTCTGGAAGATGAAGAAGAACGTGTCGGCCGGCAGCCTCTGGAACATGCCGACAGGGTCTGCGCCGACGGCGTCGAGCTCGCTCGCGCGGCCGCGCGGCGAAGCGCGGACGGGCGCGCGCGGCGCGCCCGCGGGCTGGCCCCCGGGCGCCGCGGCGAGGGGCGCTTCGGCGGGGCTGGGCGGCGCGCGCACCGCGACAGCAGGCGCCTCGGGCGCGGCCCCGGCCTCGAGCAAACGGATACAGTGACGGACTCGCTGAAGGTGCTGCGCCTTGGCCTCGAGCTCCGCCTCGAGCGCCGTCTCATCCTCCTTGAGCCCGGCGAGCAGCTGCTCCGGCGTCTGGGCCGTCGTCATGGTCGTCATGGTGGCCGTCGTCGGTGGCACGAGAACGCGGGCTGGCTAGCTCGATGGACGAGCCTTTTGTTATCTTTGTTGAAACTGTGCAAGTTGCACAGCAACATACGGGTCCCCGGCTGAGCCGTGCGCACCTGGACCCGAGGCGTGGTCCCGACAGATAGGCGACGCCGTTACGGGGGATGGGGGAGGGGTTGGGATTGTCGGCGGGGGATCGCCGCAGCTCTCGGGAAGACCTCACTTGCACTTGCCCTTCTTCTTGTCGAACTTGCAGCCCGCCTTCTTGCACGACTTCTTGTCCTTGAGTTTTTTGCAGGTGACTTTGCTGCACGTCTTCTTCTTGTACTGGCAGCCCTCGATGTCCTTGCAGGTGTTCTTGGCCAGTCCCGCGCACTCGTCGACCTCGACGACGCAGACCTTGTCCACGTAGCCGCAGCCCGCGGTCTTCTTGCAGGTCTTCTTGTCGAATCCCGCGCAGCCCGACGCGCAGCCCTCGGCGCCGCCGAGCTCGCCCGCGCAGGGGTCGGCGGCCTCGGTCGTTGTCGTCGTCGCCGGGACCGGGACCGGGACCGGCGCGTCGGCCGCCGTGGGGCGGGGCGTCGCCGGGACCGGCGTGGGGCGGGGCGTCGCCGGCGCCGGCGCCGGCGCGGACGCGGAGCAGCGCGCGAGGTCCGTCTGGCGCAGGCCCGCGCACTTGGAGCTCGCCGCGGCCGCGCCCGTCTCGTCGCGGCACGACGCGGCCCCGCAGTCCGTCTCGCCGCGGTACCAGTGGTAGGTGTGGTGGTCGCCCGTGTGGCACGCGCCGTCGAGGCACATGCCGCCGCTGCAGGGCAACCCGTCGCCGCCGGGCACGGAGTTCGTGTAGCAGCCGCCGCCCGAGGGCCCGCAGTAGCCCTTGGCGCACGTCGACGACGAGCACGCGGAGGTGTAGCCCGCGCCGGAGTACTGCGACGACGCCTCGCAGTAGTCGTCGCCCCAGGACTTGCACTCCTTGGCGTAGCACGTGCCCGCGTCCCTGCCCGCGTTGTCGTCGGTGCAGGCGCCGCCGTTCGCCTTGGAGAGGTCCGGCGGGCAGAGGCCCGACTTGCCCGTGCACTTCTCCGCGACGTCGCAGTCGCCGACGGACGCGCGGCAGGTCGCGCCCGCGGCCTTGAGCTTGCCCGCGCTCGTGCAGCAGCCCTCCCAGGGCGAGCAGTCGCAGCCCGCCTTCAGCGCGCAGCCGTCGGAGCAGCAGTCGTCGTCGCCGAAGAGGCCCGGGTCGCAGTCCTCGCCGGGGTCGACGATGCCGTCGCCGCAGACCGGCTTGTCCCAGGCCTCGTCGTCGGGCGTGTCGACGCAGAGGTCCGTCATGGAGCCGTACTTGTTCGCCATGAACTTGGCGCTCTCGGTGCGCGACTTGGCGCTGAACTGGAGGTTCGCGGTGCCCAGCTGGGGGTTCACGGAGAGCGTCGTGCCCATGAGGTTGGTCCCGGACGTGTCGTGGTTCATGCCCCAGTTGTGGCCCGTCTCGTGCGCGACGATGGTCGCGGTCTTCGTGATCGAGTCGAAGTTGGCCTCGTTGACGCCCGAGGAGAAGAAGTTGTCCCAGGCGTACTTCGTGGAGGAGGGCACGGCGCAGATGCGGCCGACCCAGGCGAGGCCGATGACGCCCTGGTTGAGGTCCTCGCTCGTCAGGAGCATCGCGTTGTCCATTTTCACCTTGAGGATCGCCTCGAGCTCGGCCTGCTTCTCGCCGACGTACTCGGAGAACGACGTGAGCAGGCAGTAGGAGCTCACCTCGCCGTCGAAGCAGAAGTTGCGGTTCGACGCCGACGAGCCGCACTTGTCGCAGCCGTCGCCGGACGACCCCTTGCCCGCGTACTTCATCTTCGCGGGGTTGCCGCCGCGCCACGTGACCTGGCCGACGAGCCGCGGCCGCACGACGCAGTCGAACTTGTCCCCGTCGTAGAGGCCGCCCGTGTCGACGTCCTCGTAGATGGACTTGACGACGGCGAAGATCTCCGCCGAGTGGTCCTCGACGGCGTCGCCGTAGGCCTCGTAGCGCGCCGCGTCGTTGAAGAGCACGACGGAGAGGTACTTGTCCGCCTTGCCGCTGCACGTCGCGCTCGCGAGCTTGCGGCCCTGGCGCGAGAGCAGCTCCGCGCCGTGGTCGTGGCCGTGGTCGTGGCCCTCCTCGTGGTCGTCGTGGTGGTCGTCGTGGTGGTCGTCGTGGGCGTCGTGGTCGTCGTGGTCGTGGCCCTCGTGCGCCTCGTGGGCCTCGCGGTCGCCGTGGTCGTGGCCCTCGTGCGCCTCGTCGTGGTCGCCGTGGTCGTGGCCCTCGTGCGCCTCGTGGGCTTCGCGGCCTTCGAGCTTGCGGTGGGGCTTGCGCCCGAAGTTCTTCTCCTGGTCGATGATGAACTGGTCGTTGACGCCGCAAAAGGACCCGTCGTCCTCGCGGTCGCGGAGGGGGTCGAAGGAGATGTGGCGCCGCGTCGCCCGGTCCCAGCCGACCTCCTGGAGGTCGCCGGCGTCGTAGCGCACGACCGCGCCGAGCGTGCCCGGCCCGCAGAGCGACGCCGTCGCTATTCCCTTCTCGACCGAGCCGTCGTCGCGCACGCGGCGCGCGGGGCCCGCGTAGTGGCACCCGCGGGGCTTATCGCGCTTGACGCTCATGACGCCGTCCTCGATGACGATCTCCTTGTAGCCTCGGCTGAACATGGCCTCCTCGCGCGCGAGCTCGAGCGTCACGACGCCGCCCGAGCCCTCGATCGAGATCATCTCCTCCTCGCCGAGGGGCGCCTCCTCGGCCACGGCGTCGACGGACATGACGCCCAGGCCCCCCCGGACGACGCGCACCTCCTCGTAGTCCGTCAGGCCCTCGCTCAGGAGCCGCCGGGCGGCGGAGGCCGTCGGGGCCAGGATCGCGAAGAGGAGGAGGCCCCGCATCGTTCGGTTCGCGCTGAAATTCGGAGGGGGGGTTCTGGGAGAGTCGAAGACCTCGTCCGGGGCGGGGGGGCGTCCTGAAGCCGGGTAGGGGCGGCGCGCGCGCGTGACAGGTGCCGTAAGTGCAGAGCGGGACGGGCGTGCGCGAATTGGCGCCAATCTGGCCGGGGTAAATCGCAGGCGCGGGCCGCGGGCGGCAGGAGGCCTCCGGATCGCCTCGGGCGCTCGTCCGTGGCCGCGCGGACATCCGGGAGTGGGGCGCACGCGTCCGGCGCGAGATCCGCCGCTCCCCGGACGCCATGCCGGCGTCCCCGCGACGGCGCGTTGCCGAGGCGGCCCGCCAGGACGGGCCCCAGGACCTGAGGCCGCCAGCTACGATTCGCTACGAAAGACGAGGCATACTACGTAGTAATTAATCAGCTTTGCACGTCTCGCTCTCCTTCTTGTACTTGCAACCGTCGGTCTTCTTGCACTTTTTCTTCGACAGTCCGGAGCACGACGAGGCGGCGCTGCACTGCTTCTTCTTGTAGTCGCAGCCGTCGGTCTTCTTGCAGGCCTTCTTCTCGAGTCCCGAGCACGCGTCGCCTTCGCTCGTGGAGCACGTCTTCTTCTTGTAGGCGCAGCCCGCGGTGTTCTTGCAGGTCTTCTTCTCGAGTCCCGAGCACGCGTCGCCTTCGCTCGTGGAGCACGTCTTCTTCTTGTAGGCGCAGCCCGCGGTGTTCTTGCAGGTCTTCTTCTCGAGTCCCGCGCAGGCGTCGCCGGGGTCCGCGCAGCCGGAGCCGCCGCCGAGCTCGCCCGCGCAGGGGTCGTCGGGCGCCGCCGTCGTCGTCGTCGGCGCGGCGACGGGGGCCGCGGACGACTTGGGCGTCGGCTCCGGCGCGGCGACGGACGGCGCGGGCGTCGGCCGCGGCGTGGGCCGCGGCGTGGGCTCGCGCGTCGGCGGCGCCGTCGTCGTCGTCGGCGCGGGCGTCGCCGCCGCGGCCGTGGGAAGGTTCGTCGGGTCGCGCGTGGGCTCGCGCGTGGGCTCGCGCGTGGGCGGCGCGGACGCGGGCGCCGGGCCCGCATCCGCGCAGCGCGCGAGGGCCGCGGGGACCGCCAGCCCGCCGCAGTCGCCGTCGCTCGCCGCGGCGCCCGTCTCGTCGCGGCAGACGGGCGCGTCGCAGTCGGTCTCGCCGCGGTACCAGTGGTACGCGTGGAGTGCCTCCGTCGCGCAGGCCTGGTCGACGCAAAAACCCCCGTCGCAGGGGAGGCCGTCTCGCAGCGGGCCGCCGCCGACGCCGTAGCTCCAGCAGGAGGTGCCGCCGGGTTCGCGACACGCGCCCCGGTCGCACGTCGACGATGCGCAGGCCTCCGTGGCGCCCTTGGCCACCATGCCGGAGCTGGCCTTGCAGAAGTCGTGGCCCCAGCTCAGGCACTCGCCCCCGTAGCACACCCCGACGCTCGCGTCCGAATCCGCGCAGCCCGCGCCCCGGGCCAGCGAGAGGTCCGGCGGGCAGAGGCCCGAGGCGCCCGTGCACGCCTCCGCGACGTCGCACGCCGCGTCGGCCGCCGCGCGGCAGGGGACGCCCGCGGCCTCGAATTGGCCGGAGGGCGTGCAGCAGGCCTCGGACGTCGCGCAGTCGCAGCCCGCCTTCAACGCGCAGTCGTCCCCGCAGCAGGCGTCGTCGCCGAAGAGGCCGACGTCGCAGTCCTCGCCGGGGTCGACGACGCCGTCGCCGCAGACGGGTCGGTCCCAGGTCACGGCCTCCTCCGTCTCCAGGCAGAGGTCCGTCCACGTGCCGTAGTCGCCCGCCATGAAGCTCGCGGCGCCCGCGCGCGACGCGGGCGAGAAGCGCACGTTCTCCGCCGACGGCTCGCCGCTCTTCACGTAGGGGCTCATGAGGTTGTCCGAGTCCTCGTCGTCGTGGCCCATGCCCCAGTTGTGGCCCATCTCGTGCGCGACGATGGCCGCGACGGCGGACACGGACGCGAAGTTGGCCTCGTTGATGCCCGACGAGTAGAACCGCGACCACGTCCGCACGGCGCCGGGCAGCGGGTTCGCGCACATGCGGCCGACCCAGGCGAGGCCCACCGTCCCCCCGCTAAAGTCCTCGGACGTCAGCAGCATCGCGTTGTCGAGGGGCGCGCCGAGCAGGGCCTCGAGCTCGTCCTGCTTCTCGCCGACGTACGACGAGAACGACGTGAGCAGGCAGTAGGAGCTCACCTCGCCGCCGAAGCAGAAGTTCCCGTTCGACGCGGAAGACCCGCAGTCCTCGCAGCCGGCGCCGTGCGTCTTGTACTCGACCTTGGCCGGGTTCGCGCCGCGCCACGTGACCTGGCCGACGAGCCGCGGCCGCACGACGCAGTCGAAGGTCTCCCCGTCGTAGAGGCCGTCGTTGGGGTTGACCGCGTCCTCGTAGATGGCGCGCACGACGTCGAAGATCTCCGCGCTGTGCGCCTCGACGGAGGCGCCGTGGTCCGCGTGGCGGCTCGCGTCGTTGAAGAACACGACGGACGCGTACTTGGACGCGCCGTTCTCGCACCCGCCCGCGAGCGAACGCCGGTTCCGGGACAGGAGCGCGTCGGGGTGGTCGTGGTCGTCGTGGTCGTGGTGGTCGCGGTCGGCGAGCCTTCGGTGCGGGTCGCGGCCGAAGCGCGCCTCCTGGTCTTTTATGAACTGGTCGTTGACGCCGCACTCGTAGCGCCGCTCGTCGTCGCCGAGGCGCCGCTTGTCCGCGATGGGGTCGAAGAGGACGTGCGCGGCCGCGCCGCGGTCCCAGCCGACCTCGTGCACTCCGCCGCCGTCGTAGCGGATCACGGCGGACAGCGCGCCCGCCGCGCAGAGCGACGCCGAGGCGGCGCCGCGCTCGACGGAGCCGTCGGCGCGGACGCGCGACGCCGGGCCCGCGTAGTGGCAGTCGTGCGGGCCGACGCGCTCGACGCGCATCTCGCCGTCCTCGACGACGATCTCCTTGTACTGGTCCCCGTACATGGGGCTCGCGGACCGGTCGAGCGCGAGCTCGATGACGCCCTCGGCGCCGGCGTCGATCGTCACGGCCTCGCGGTCCGCGAGGGGCGTCGCCGCCGCCGCCGAGTCGACGGAGAGGACGCCGAGGCCGGCGCGGGAGACGACGACTTCGTCGAACCGGTCCAGATCATCGGTGAGGAGGCGTCGGGCGCCCTCGACGGATGCCAGGGCCGTGAGAAGCGCCACGAGGCGCATCGTTCGGTGCGGCGGGCAATGGGGGATTGAGTCGTGGGCGCGTAGGCGGGGTGCGTCGCCTAATGCAGAGTGATGCTCGTGCCGAGGGCGCTCGGAGCAAAATCTCACGCTGGGTGCAGCACGCCCTAGGCCTAAATCTACCCCTAGAGCATCGCGCTCATGTCGTTCTCCATGCCCCCCCTCGGCGGCGTCGTCGTCCTTGCGCCAGGCGGGCTTGGCTTCAGGAACGCGAGGCACCAGACCGCGAAGGTCGGCGCGGAGAGGAACGCGGCAACGACGACGCCAAGGCCAAGCACGACTCGCCCGCGCGCAAGCGCAGCATCTCGGGCTCGGGCGAACGACGCGGCGTAAAGACTTAGGCTATACTCGCGCGTCGAGGCGCGCGAGGCACCTCGTAGATCCCTCGTTGCCCTTGGCAGCGGCGCGCTCGAACCAGTACCTGGCTTTGCCGACGTCGACTTCCGTGCATGCTCCGCTCATGTAGCAACAGCCAAGGTTATGCTCTGCACGTGTATAACCTTGATTCGCCGCGAGCGCGTAGTACCGAAACGCTTCTTCATGTTTCTCCTCAGCATCAAGTAAAAACGCCAAATTGCATTGCGCGGCCGCGACGCCCCGATCTGCTGCCGCGCGATACAGCCGCGCCGCCTTCTTCTTGTCAAGCTTGACGCCACTTCCATGCTCGTACAACATCCCAAGATTAATCATCGCGTCCACGTCGCCGAGCTCCACGGCGCGCTTCCAAATTTTTGCGGCTTTCTTATCGGATTTCACGAGGCCGTACCAACCGAAGTAGTACGCATTTCCCAAAAACGAAATCGCTTCCGGCACTTCGTTCTCCACATGGCGGCGAAGATGCGCGAGCTGCTCCGCATGGATCTTTGGGCAGGGTAAACGACAGAGGGGACACGCGTCGGAGTCGAAGATCTTGTCACTGCACGACTTGCAGACCTTTCGGCAGCAGCAGGTACGTAACACCCACTCAGCATTCACGTCCCACTCATCGAGACAAATCGGGCACCGCGACCCGAACCGCGCCGACACCGGCTCCGGCTCCGGGTTCTCCTCGCGTCGCGCGCGTGCGGCCTCGTGTTCCGCCGCGATGCGCGCGCGGACCTCGTCGGCGTGCGACCGCGGCGCGGGGCCGTAGACCACGTCGCGCGGCGGCGACGGCGGGGGCGTCGGCGCCTCGGCCCGCGCCGCCTCCGCGGCCTGGACCTTCTTGCAGACCTTCCGGTGGCCCCGGTCGCGCCAATCGATGCGTTGGCAGTCCGTCGAACAGTAGGCCGTCGTGCCGCACCCTCCGCACGCCTTGGCTTTGTCGGCGCCGCAGATCGTGCAGGTCTTGAGAGTGTCGAGTTTTTTGCCCCTCGCTCGGGCCATGCGAGTCTCATACTCCAACTTCTTCTCCTGCCACGACATGACTCGGCGCGCGTCCTTGACCGGGGCGTCGCCGCACAAGCTCCTGAAGACCCGAGCTCGCAAGGCAAAATCGCTCAAAATCTTACCCCAGGCCTAAGCCCACCCCCTAGCGCATGGCGTTCATGTCGTTCTCCACGCCCCCCTCGGCGGCGACGTCGTCCTTGCGCCAGGTGGGCGTTCAGGAACGCGAGGCACCAGACCGCGAAGGTCGGCGCGGTGAGGAACGCGGCGACGACGACGCCAAGGCAAGCACGACTCGCTTGCGCGCAAGCGCAGCATCTCGGGCGACGACGCGGCGTGAAGACTTAGGCTATACTCGCGCGTCGAGGTGCGCGAGGCCTTCTGTAGCTTCCTCGCTGCCCTTGGCAGCGGCGCGCTCGAACCAGTATCTGGCCATGCCGAGGTCGACTTCTGTGCCGTCTCCGTCCATGTAAGAGCAGCCAAGGCAAAACTCCGCACCGATATGGCCTTGATCCGCCGCGAGCGCGAAGTACCGGAACGCTTCTTCGTGTCTCTTCTCAGACTCAAGGAAAAATCCTAAACTGGTTTGCGCGACCGCGTTGCCCCGATCTGCGGCCATGCGATACAGCCGCTCCGCCTTCTTCTTGTCCAGCTTGACGCCGCTTCCATCCCTGTACAAGGTTCCCAGGTTTCTCATCGCGTACACGTTCCCGAGCTCCACGGCGCGCTTCCAAATTTTTGCGGCTTTCTTATCGGACTTCACGAGCCCCAACCAACCGTCGTGGTACGCGTCTCCCAAACACGAAATCGCTTCCGGCACTTCGTTCTCCACATGGCGGCGAAGACGCGCGAGTTCTTCCGCATTGCTTTCTGTGGACGATAACCGACAGAGGGGACACGCCTCGAGTCCGATCTTGTCGTTGCACGATTGGCAGACCTTTCGGCAGCAACAGATGCGAAACACGCCCGCAGCATTCACGTCCCACTCCTCGAGGCAGATCGGGCACCGCGACCCAAACCGCGCCGAGAGGGGCTCGGGCTCCGGGTTCGCCTCCCGCAGGGCACGAGCCGCCTCGTGTTCCGCCGCGATGCGCGCGCGGACCTCGTCGGCGTGCGACCGAGGCGCGGGGCCGTAGAACACGTCCCGCGGCGGCGACGGCGGGGGCGTCGGCGCCTCGGCCCGGGCCACCTCCGCGGCCTGGATCTTTTTGCAGACCTTCCGGTGGCCCCGGTCGCGCCAATCGATGCGTTGGCAGGCCGTCGAACAGTAGGCCGTCGTGCCGCAACCTAGACAGGGCCGGGCATCCTTCTTCCCGCAAATCGTGCATATGTTGAGCGCCAGCTTTGTACGAGTTTTTCGCGCCTCGTACTCTCGCTTCTTCTTGATCAGTTCCGGGTCCATGATCTCTTCCCACGCTCGTCGCCGACGCTCCCTATTCAACCACCTCACTCGTCTATCGTCCCTCGGGGTCGCAAGGCAAAATCGCTCAAAACCTGACGCCAGGGCTAAGCCCTACCCCTAGAGCATCGCGCTCATGTCGTTCTCCATGCCCCCCCTCGGCGGCGTCGTCGGCCTTGCGCCAGGCGGGCTTCGCATTCAAGAACGCCAGGCACCAGACCGCGAAGGTCGGCGCGGAGAGGAACGCGGCGACGACGACGCCAAGGCCAAGCACGACTCGCCCGCGCGCAAGCGCAGCATCTCGGGCTCGGGCGACGACGCGGCGTAAAGATTGTTAGGCTATGGTCGCGCGTCGAGGAGCGCGAGGTTCTCTATGGCTTGCTCCTCGCCCTTGGCAGCGGCGCGCTCGAACCAGTATCTGGCTTTGCCGAGGTCGACTTCCGTGCCATTTCCGCGCTCGTGACAAATGCCAAGGTTGTTCTCTGCACGTCTATAACCTTGATCCGCGGCGAGCGCGTAGTACCGGAACGCTTCTTCAAATCTCTGCTCAGAGTAAAGTAAAAGCCCTGTATTGTATTGCGCGAGCGCGATGCCCCGATCGGCGGCCGTGCGATACAGCCGCTCCGCCTTCTTCTTGTCCAGCTTGACGCCGCTTCCATCCCTGTACAAGGTTCCCAGGTTTCTCATCGCGTACACGTTCCCGAGCTCCACGGCGCGCTTCCAAATTTTTGCGGCTTTCTTATCGGACTTCACGAGCCCCAACCAACCGTCGTGGTACGCGTCTCCCAAACACGAAATCGCTTCCGGCACTTCGTTCTCCACATGGCGGCGAAGACGCGCGAGTTCTTCCGCATTGCTTTCTGTGGACGATAACCGACAGAGGGGACACGCCTCGAGTCCGATCTTGTCGTTGCACGATTGGCAGACCTTTCGGCAGCAACAGATGCGAAACACGCCCGCAGCATTCACGTCCCACTCCTCGAGGCAGATCGGGCACCGCGACCCAAACCGCGCCGAGAGGGGCTCGGGCTCCGGGTTCGCCTCCCGCAGGGCACGAGCCGCCTCGTGTTCCGCCGCGATGCGCGCGCGGACCTCGTCGGCGTGCGACCGAGGCGCGGGGCCGTAGAACACGTCCCGCGGCGGCGACGGCGGGGGCGTCGGCGCCTCGGCCCGGGCCACCTCCGCGGCCTGGATCTTTTTGCAGACCTTCCGGTGGCCCCGGTCGCGCCAATCGATGCGTTGGCAGGCCGTCGAACAGTAGGCCGTCGTGCCGCAACCTAGACAGGGCCGGGCATCCTTCTTCCCGCAAATCGTGCATATGTTGAGCGCCAGCTTTGTACGAGTTTTTCGCGCCTCGTACTCTCGCTTCTTCTTGATCAGTTCCGGGTCCATGATCTCTTCCCACGCTCGTCGCCGACGCTCCCTATTCAACCACCTCACTCGTCTATCGTCCCTCGGGGTCGCAAGGCAAAATCGCTCAAAACCTGACGCCAGGGCTAAGCCCTACCCCTAGAGCATCGCGCTCATGTCGTTCTCCATGCCCCCCCTCGGCGGCGTCGTCGGCCTTGCGCCAGGCGGGCTTCGCATTCAAGAACGCCAGGCACCAGACCGCGAAGGTCGGCGCGGAGAGGAACGCGGCGACGACGACGCCAAGGCCAAGCACGACTCGCCCGCGCGCAAGCGCAGCATCTCGGGCTCGGGCGACGACGCGGCGTAAAGATTGTTAGGCTATGGTCGCGCGTCGAGGAGCGCGAGGTTCTCTATGGCTTGCTCCTCGCCCTTGGCAGCGGCGCGCTCGAACCAGTATCTGGCTTTGCCGAGGTCGACTTCCGTGCCATTTCCGCGCTCGTGACAAATGCCAAGGTTGTTCTCTGCACGTCTATAACCTTGATCCGCGGCGAGCGCGTAGTACCGGAACGCTTCTTCAAATCTCTGCTCAGAGTAAAGTAAAAGCCCTGTATTGTATTGCGCGAGCGCGATGCCCCGATCGGCGGCCGTGCGATACAGCCGCTCCGCCTTCTTCTTGTCCAGCTTGACACCACTTCCATCGTTGTACAAATTCCCAAGATTCACGATCGCCTCCACGTTCCCAAGCTCCACGGCGCGCCGGTAAATCTTCGCGGCTTTCTTATAGGATATCACGAGGCCGTAGAGACCGCGTCGGTACGCGTTTCCCAAACACGTAATTGCTTCCGGCACCTCGTTCTCCACATGGCGGCGAAGACGCGCGAGGCTTTCCGCTTCGGTTTCCGCGAGCGGTACACGACAGAGGGGACACGCGTTTCTGATCTTGTCCTGGCACGATCGGCAGACCTTTCGGCAGCAGCAGGTGCGAAACACGCCCGCAGCATTCACGTCCCACTCCTCGAGGCAGATCGGGCACCGCGACCCAAACCGCGCCGACAGCGGTTCCCGCTCCGGGTTCGCCTCCCGCCGAGCGCGGGCGGCCTCGTGTTCCGCGGCGATGCGCGCGCGGACCTCGTCGGCGTGCGACCGCGGCGCGGGGCCGTAGAACACGTCCCGCGGGGGCGACGGCGGGGGCGTCGGCGCCTCGGCCTGCGCCACCTCCGCGGCCTGGATCTTTTTGCAGACCTTCCGGTGGCCCCGGTCGCGCCAGTCGATGCGTTGGCAGTTAGTCGAACAGTAGGCCGTCGTGCCGCACCCTAGGCAGGCCTTGGCCTTGTCGGCGCCGCAGATCGTGCAGGTCTTGAGAGTGTCGAGTTTTTTGCCCTTCGCTCGGGCCATGCGATTCTCATACTCCAACTTCTTCTCCCGCCACGACATGATCTCGGCGCGCGTGCTTCACCGGGTTGAGTCGCCAAGGTCCTGGCTCTGATGTCCAGGCGGCGAAGCCACGAGTACAGCTGTAGGGGGGGACACTGAAAATCGGCCGATCGCAGATCGTCGAATTTGGCGGCGCCGCCCAGTGCGATGGATAGAGGGCATCTAGCTGATAATCAAAGAGTCTGGGTTCGTGGAAATCGATCCGGATTTCGTAAAGTTATGGCTTCGCGAAGCCTCGGTTTTTTTCCTATGGGGCTGGACGAATCCCATTTCGTTCAAGGCTGGAAAATGTTGAAAATCGCGCCGTGTACACCCGCGTTTTCTTTTATATGTTCCATGGGGCCCGGCCCAACGTCGATCGAGCCAAAAATCTTGGGTGTACACGGCCGGGAAGTCGACCTACGCGTCTCAGGCGTAAACAGAGACCCCAGGCGAAATTTGAGGTAATTATCTTCTGTCCGAGCTTCATTGTCCGCCCCTACCACGAGGAGCCTGCTCGACGGAGCGAGCCTCGATCGCTGGGCAGCCTCTGGGCCAAGACCCTCTCCATCGGCCGCCCCCCCAAATACGAACTACGAAGAGCAAAAGTAGACCACGCCCCTAGGCGAGGTTCGCGCGCGGGTCGGCCTTGGGCTCGACCTCGGAGAGCGTGACGCCCGCGGGCGCGTCCGCGACGGCCGGCTGCTTGGCCTTGTAGACGGCCGCGACGACGAGCGCGAGGACGACGGCGCAGGCGCAGACGATGATGACGATGGTCGTCATGCCGATGCCCGCGGTGTCCGAGTCCTTGGACGAGCCGCTCGCCGCCGGCGCGCCGGCCGTCGCCGTCGTCGCCACGGGCGTCGCCACGGACACGACGGAGAGCGTGCCCTCGGGCCCGAAGGCGAAGAAGGCGATGGCGTCCGCGTCGCCGGACGCCGCGGCGGCGGCGTTGAGCTGGAAGGCGACGGTCGTCGCCGTCGCCGTCGTCGCCTGCGGCGCGCGAGTCGAACGCGCCCGCGCGAAAATTCGCGCGAGGGACCGACGCGGGTCCGCGCGAGGTGGTTCGCGACGTCGACGGCGTCCTCCTCCGAGTCGACGTCAACGATGTAGCTCGCGACGAGGTTGTCGCCGTCCTCCTCGTAGTACGCGAGCACGCCGTCGGACACGCCCGCGAGCGCGGCGAAGGCGGCGACGAAGACGGCGTGGTAGGTCGCGGCCGTCTCCGCGAGGAAGGCGCCCTCCGAGGACGCGAGCGTCACGCTGCCCGCGACGACGTGGTCCGCGGCCGTCGGCGCGAGCGAGACCGTCGGCGCGGCGAGCGGCGACCGCGTCGGCCGCGGCGTCGGGGTCTTCGTCGGCACGGGGCTCACGGACGGCCGCGGCGTCGGCTCCGGCGTCGTGAAGATGTGGCCCGGCACCTACCGCGGGCGACGGTCATGCTCCACGCGGTCGAACGCGCCCGCTCTCGCGACGCGCCGCGCGCGCCTCGCTCGACGCCGCGCGGCGCGAAGGACGACGTCGCCGCGTCCTGGAGGGCGTCGCCGACGGGCGACTCGACGTCGACGCCGACCTCGGCGAAGGCGTCCTCGATGAAGCCGTCGAGGGACTCGGGCGTCTCGGAGACGATGTCGAGCGTGTCCTCCCAGATGGTCTCCTCGAAGGTGCTCCCGGCCTCGAACTCCCACCAGATGTCGACCGTGCCCGTGTCCTCGTCGGCGACCGTGACGCTGTCGATGACGATGTCGTCCGGGTCCACCGTCGCGTCGTAGCCGAACGCGTCGAGCTCGTTCGCGACGCTGTTGGGCACGTAGGCGTTGAGGCTGTCGGCGATGGCCTGCGACGGCCGCGGATCTCTCTCGCCGTGGCGGTTCGCGCGCGTACCTGGGCGAAGATGTCCGTCGCGTTCGCCCCGTCGCCGAGGACCTCGACGTCGACGCCCTCGAGGGTCATCGTGCCCGTGACCCACTTGCCCGCCTGCGGAACGGTGCGCGTCAAAGCGGACGGATCGCCCGGGAGCATCGCGCGTCGACGCGCGTCGACGCGACGGATAGCAGACGCCGGTGCGCGCCCAGGCGCTGGGCGCGGCGAGCGCGAGGGCGGCGAGGAACAGGCGCGACGGGCTGCCCATCGTGCTCGAATTTCAGTGGTCGGAGAGGCTTCCGAAACCATCATTGACGTCAAGGTGCCGCTGTTAGGCCGCCGGGGGCGCGAGGAGGGCCCGGGCGACGCGGTCGACGAGGGGCGCGACGAGGTAGGGCGCGTAGCAGTAGTGCGTGCAGTCGAGCTGGTCCCGGCCCTTCATGCCCAGGTGGAGGTCGCCGCGGCCGTCGAAGAGGTCCGCGGTCTCCGCGCGGGGGACGCGGCCGCCCGCGGCCGCGGCGAGGGACGCCTCCATGGCGCCGTAGCCGCCTGCGACGGTGGCGCGTCCCGGGCCGAACGACATTCCGCGAGACGCCGGCGGGACGCGCCGGACACGCGTCGCACGCAGGCCGTCGCGCTCTTGTTCCGGTGGTGGTAGATGCCGTCGCTCTGCGGCGACTCGAAGTGCTGCGCGTACGTCGCGCGCCACGCGAGCGCGACGCGGCGCCGCCGCTCCGCGTCGCCGTCGCGCCAGTCCGCCGCGCGGGCCAGGAAGGCCAGGATCTTCGCGCCGTAGGTCTCGGGCCGCTCGTCCGGCGGCCACTGGTAGAGGCCCTGGTTGAAGACGTGCGCGACGCGGCCCGGCGACCGCCGCAGCGTCTCCCGGAGGTAGGCCTCGAAGCGCTCCGGCTCGAGGTCCGCGACGCGGAAGACGCGCATGGCGTGGATCCTCAGGCGGGCGCCCGCGCGGCCTAGGACGCGGCGTCGTCGCGCGCGTCTCTCGAAAAAAAGGGGCGACGCCGCGCGCGACGGGCCTCGAGGCTCCGCAGCGGGAGCCGGATCCAGTGGTGGAGCGTCGCGTTCACGGCGACGGCGTCCTTGAGCGCCGCCTCCATCGCCGCCGCGTCGCCGTCGTCGACGGCGAAGCCCGCGCGGAGGAGCTCGCAGGACCAGAAGTAGACGTCGCCGACCGTCGCCGAGTCGCCCCAGAGGTAGAGGTCCGCGAAGCCCGCGTCCGCCAGGCGCGCGACGCTGTCGCCCGTCGACAGGCGGTGGCCGTCGCGGTCGTGCCAGAACCGGGCGTAGGCGTCCGTCGCCGTGTTGTCGAGGCACCTGGGCAGGAAAAGAGTGCGAAATTCCCAACTTCAAAGGCTCCTATCTCGGCCGTTTTCCACTCGTTCCGGCTGATTTTTGGACGAGCGATCATCTCTTGGAACGGTCTCGAAGCGTGGATGCTTTTTCCGGAACGCGCGCGCGCGGAACACTCACGTTGAAGCTAACTTGAATCTCTCCTTTCCTGCCCTGCGAGGCACGCGGCGTGCTGCTGCGCGTGGACGAGGCACCGCCGCGCCGCGAGCGGCTCGGCCTCGCCGGCGTCGCAGCCCTCGGCGCGCGCGCGCGCGACGGCCGCGCGGAGCGTGAGGCCCGCGTGGCGCAGCACGCAGCGCTCCGACGGCCGGAGCCCGACGGCGGCGGCCACGGGCGCCATCTCGGCGCCGGCCGTGACGGCGCCCGCGCGCCAGCCCGAGGGGCCGTAGTCCTGGAGCGTGCCGTGCGGCGCGTAGCAGCCGGGCAGCAGCAGCAGCAGCGCGAGGGCCGTCCGCAGCATGTCGAGCGAGCGAAATGCAGCTCGCGGACCGGGCTGCTACGCCGCCATCATTGCATGCGCGGGGGGGCAGCGTCACTTCAACGTGCAACATGGCCGCAGCGCCGCACAATGGGAGAGCGCGGGAGCGCGATGACGGCATAGTAATCCGAAGTCCTCCGGCACGCTCGACGTGATTGCCTCGGGGACGATGAAGACGCTCGCGGAGCCGCTCAACGGGCTCAGCGTCCTCTACGGCGAGCACCCGCGCGTGGGCTACCGCCGGAAGCCGCCGCCGAAGCAGCCCAAGGCCGTCCACAAGGTCAACGGCGCCAAGGTCGCGCGGCGCGCCGCGAAGACGTCGTCGCCCTTCGACACGGGCCTGCCCCCGCGGCCCAAGGCCGCGAGCCACATGCGCAAGGAGGGCGCCGTCGACATGTCCAAGTACCGCCAGCCGCGCAAGGCCGCGACGCCGAAGCAGCGGGCCGCGCGCGCCGCGTCCGCGCCCGCGCGCAACGACGGCGCCACCGTGCTCTCCTACGAGGCGGCGGCCCACCTCGCCAACGCCCACCTCGGCCGCGGCGCGCCGCTGCGCAAGCGGCAGCGCGCGCCCAGGCGCGCGAGCCCCGACTACGTCGCGGAGCTCCGGCGCGCGGGCCTCGCGGGCGCCGACGCGCGGCTCGTCGAGGCCCACGAGCGGTCGAGGAGCGCGCCGACGATGCGCCGCGCGCCGCGGGCCGTCGCCGCGCCCTCGGAGGCGACGACGCGGGGCATCTTCTGGACCGTCCACGACGCGCAGCTGCGCCACAACAACCCGGACCACGAGCTCCGCGAGCTCCGCGCGCTCATGCGCGCCGAGGCGCGGCGCGCGGGCGCGGCGAAGCTCGACCGGGGCGCCCTGCGCGCGCGCGGCGGCGGCAAGGGCGGCCGCGCCGTCGCCGCGAATCGCTTCGAGGCCGCGGACGCCGCGACCCACCGATTGAAGCTCACCGTCGAGCAGCGCTTCGGCTCGCCG
Source organism: Aureococcus anophagefferens (assembly GCF_000186865.1). NCBI lineage: Eukaryota > Pelagophyceae > Pelagomonadales > Pelagomonadaceae > Aureococcus > Aureococcus anophagefferens. The sequence continues at coordinate 86,700 of NW_008705578.1, forward strand.
GCGACGAAGGCGCGGCTCAGGGAGCGGCGCGGCGCCATCAGCCTGTCGACGGACCACCTCGACAAGGACCGCCGGCCCGTGAGCGACGCGCGGCGCCTGTCGAAGCGCGTCGCGCTGAGCCCGCCGACGTCCTACGTGCGGTCGAACCACCTGGCGCGCCAGTGCTGCCACCACCCGGCGGACTACAAGGCCTGCGCGCCGGCCGTGCGCTACAGGACGCGCGCCTACTCGTCCTGGGAGAAGCAGATCCTCCGCCACTCCGCGATCCCGACGGGCCTCCGCGACCCCGCGACGTTCGACGACGCGCGGCTGCTCATGCACATGCCGGACCCGGCCAAGGTCACGGAGCGCCTCGAGGAGCCGCCGTCGGAGGCGACCTTCGCGTCGCCCATCAAGGGCAACCGGCTCCGGGATTCGACGGGCATCATCGACCCGGAGACGGGCGAGCCCGCGGCGCGGTTCCACGGCGAGAGCTGCATGCCCGTCGGCGAGATCGTGCCCGTCGGACCGCGGCGGCGGCGCGGCGACGTCGCCCGCGGCGCGGGGGGGCTCCTGACGTCCGACGAGGTGGACTACGACGACCCCGCGAAAACGTTCGGCGCGTTCTCGTCGCTGAACCCGGCGAACCAGCCCAAGGGAGAGATGTTGACCCCGGGCGGCGGGCTCTACGGGGGGTTCGTCTAGGTGTGTGTGGTGTCTGCATTTGTCGGCGTCGAGCCGATGTTGAACCGGAGGGCTCGATTGTTGAACTATTCTCGCCGACTCGCAAGACTCGAGTATCTCGATCTGGGCGCCGTGACACCAGCTCCCCTAGTGGCTTTCCCCCCCCCTCCCCCCTGTCTGTCCGAGCGCTCAGGTAAACGAACGTAACGAGCGGGGGGGCTTAGAGGTCCTCGAGCTGGAGGTCCTCGAGCTGGGGCCGGGGCGCGGCGCGGACGGGGTCGCGGCGGCGGTCGTCGTCGCGGCGGGGCGCGCCGCCGAGGGGCTCGACCGCGTCGCGCTCGCGCGCGGACTCGCGGTCGGCCCTGGCCCGCTTCTTCTCCGCGATGAGGAGCTTGTACTTCTGCTGGTACTCGCGGATGGGCCGCTCGCCGCCGAGCTGGCGCTTCACCTCCTTCCAGACCGCGCCGTACCAGTCGCTCTGGCGCGTGGACCCGGCCTCGCGCGCGCGCTTGTACGCGTCGGCGACGACGACCTTGAGGCGCCGCACCTCCGCGTCCGTCCAGTGGAGGCCGCTCGGCGGCGTCCCCGGGTCCGGCGCGGGCGCGTCGTCGGCCGCGCGGCGCGGCGCGCGCGCGTCGTCGGGCGCCGCGCGCCGCGGCGGCGGCCCGTCGTCGGCGCGCGGCGCGTCCGCCTCGGGCCGCTCGGGGCCGTCGGGCCGCTCGGGGCCGTCGGGCCGCGGCGGCCGCGTGCGCCCGAAGGCCGGGCGGCCCATGCCGCGGCCGTTGACGCTCTCGCGGGCCCAGGCGTCGGGCGCGCGGATCGGCGCGTCCGGCGAGCCCGCGGCGCGGGCGTCCGGCGCGGGCGACACGGCCGCGGGCCGCTCCGGCGGCGCGCCGTCGTCGGGGCTCGCGGGCGCGGGCGACCGCCGGAAGCGGCGGCTGCCGGACCGCTCCTTGGGCGGCGACTCCGGCGGCGACCTGCGGCGAGCGAGGGTGAGACGCGACGTTCGAGGCTTTTCGTCGACGCGGCGAGGCGACTGCGTCTTCGCGAGGCCCTCGAGGGGCGCCGCGCGCGGCGACGCGGGCGACCGGCGGCGCCGCGGGTCGTCGGCGCCGCGGCGGTGGCTCCGCGCGCCGCCCGGCGACGGCAGGCTCGACGCCGCGGAGCTCGAGGACCTGTGTGCAAATCACATCTTCAACCCGACTTCAATGTGCGCGTATTCGAATCTTTCGACACAAGCTCTTTGGCTTTGCTTCGAGAACTCGACGAGAGCAATCGATTCGTCCAAAAATCAGCCGAATCGACTTCGATTTGACCGAGCTAGAGATTTCTGAAGTTTGGCCCCGACGTCCCAGCTCACTGGTTGATTTCCACACTGTCGAGGACTCGTCGAGGGACGGGCCGAGCAGCGCGGCGACGCGCGACGCGTCGTAGCCGCGGCCGCGGTCGCCGCTCCGGGGCGGGCTCGCGGCGGACTCGGGCGAGCTGAGGCCGTCGCGGAGCCGCGCGCGCGCGCGCGACGGGCTCGGGAGCTTGCCCGAGCCGCTGCCCGAGCTCGACGGCGGCGACGACCGCGCGGGCGCCGCGGGCGCCGCGGCGGCCGCGCCGAGGAAGCGCGGCGGCGACGGCCGGTTCGCCTTGCCGAGGCGCGGCGGGCTCGCGTCCCAGTCGCTGTCCGCGTTGCTCAGCGCGTCCTCGGGGTCGTCGAGCCAGGGCCGCGGCTCGTCGTCGGGGCTCGACCGCCGCGGCGGCGGCAGGCGGTGCCTCCCGCCGCGCGACGCGTCGCTCTCGTCCTCGAAGCCGTCGCTGTAGGACCCCGCCGCGTCCTCGACGGGCGTCGGCCGCCGCGGCGGCGAGTCGCCGCCGTCGCCGGCGAAGGCCGGCGGCCGGCCGTCCGGCGACGGCCGGCGGCGCAGGTCCGGCGGCGGCTTCGCGCGGCGCGGCGGCGGCGCGGCCTCGGGCCGGGCGTCGAAGGTCGCGAGGCGCGTCGCCGCCTTGTGCTCCGGCTCGCCGCGGCGGCCCGACGGCGGGTTCGGGACCTTGGCGTCGATGGGCGCGAACTCGAAGAGCTTCGGCGGGCTCCCGTCGTCGGGCGGCGGCATGAAGCCGCCGGCGAAGTTGTAGGAGAAGCGGCTCGACGGGTCGCAGCGCGCCTTGGCCGCGGCCCGCGGCGACGGCCGGCCCGCGGGCTCCTTGAGCGCCGGCGCCTTCGTCGGCGGCGGCGGGCTCGACGCCGCGGACCGCGCGGGCGCGGGCGCCTTCTCCGCGAGCGGCGGCGCGCGCTCGATGGGCGGCGCCACGGTGTCGGGCCGCGCCGCGTAGGCCGACTTGAGGAAGCCGTCGTCGAGCGCCGCCGCCGCGCCGGGCCGCGCCGCCGGGTTGAGCTGGAGGAGCCGCTCCGCGAAGTCCAGCGCGGGCCGCCACCGGTCGCCCCGCGGCGCGTCGAGCTTCGCGCCGAAGGCCGCCACGGCCCGCGCGAGCTTCGGCGGCTCGCGCCGCCGGCAGCTCTCCTCGCGGGGCTTGAGCCGCAGCTTCGTCGCGAGGCGGCAGCCCTCGGCCCAGCCGACGCTCCACGGGTTGCCCCGGAGGTGGAAGACGCGGTGCACGAGGTCGACCTCCGAGCTCGCCGGGAACAGGGGCCGCCCGCCGTTGACGAGCTCCGCCAGCACGGCCCCGGCGGCCCAGACGTCCGCGGGCGACGAGTAGACCGGCGACCGGAGCGCGTTCTCGGGCGCGCGGTACCTGGCGGTAGAAATCTTCAACCCGACGTCAATCATCGACCGTTTGCTTCGAGCGCCATCGACGCGTCCAAACATCGGCCGAATCGATGCCGCCGAGATCCGAAGTTCGGCCCCGACGTCCCGGCGGTCGGATGCCGCGCGGCGCGGCGCCACCGCGTCGACACGTAGTCCGTGTAGGGCGGCGCCGACCGCAGCTCCCGCGCGCAGCCGAGGTCCGCGAGCTTGACGGTGCGCGACGCGTCGCGGCACACGAGGCAGTTCTCGGGCTTGACGTCGCGGTGGAAGAAGCCCCGGCGGTGCATGTGCGCGAGGCCCGCGAGGACGTCGCGGAGCACGGACGCGGCGCGCCGCTCGTCGTCGTGGTACTCCGCCGGCGCCTCGCGCATGGCGTCGTAGAGGTTGCCGCCGTCGACGAACTCCATGACGATGAACACGGACCCGTCGGCCTTGGCGTGGATGACCTCCCTCAGCGCGACGACGTTGCGGTGCGCGCCGCCGCCCTTCTGGCACTTGTGGAGGGACGCGACCTCGCGCTGCTGCAGGCACTCGTTCCAGGACCGGAAGCGCCGCGTGATGTGCTTGATGGCCACGGTCTCGCCATTCTTCGTGGCCTTGACGACGCTCCCGAAGGCGCCCTGGCCCAGGAGCTTGATGATGCTGTAGCCGTAGCTCTCGCAGGCCGCCATCGTTCTTCGTCGCGGGGTGCGTGAACTTGGGGGGGCCCTTGTGCGACGCTCCCGGCCGGGCCCCGCTGCTAGCTTCGGGCCCGGACCATCGGTTTAATTTGAAGGCTGCCCGACGAGAGGAGGCGGACGCCGAAGATACGCCCTGCTCCACGAGGCTCAACATGGGCGTGAATGGCGTCGCGGCCGTCCGCGTCGATCGCGAGGAGGTTGTTGTCGGCTTCGTCGTCTGTCGCATCTCCCTGGCTCGCGGCCCCGGGCGCGCAGGAGATCCGCGGCGCCGCACCTGCATGCTCATGAACGAGCCACCGCTCCCCGAAGCCGTCGCCAACGCGGTTGTGGCAGACTCTTTGCCTCTCGGCGCCGGCGCGTCGCTCGGCGCCGGGGCGCCCCCACTCCTGTCGCCCTCAGCGCTCGTCTCCCAGCCCGGGCGCACGGTCCTCCCCGAGGGCACGAGCCTCGAGCAGGCTTCGGGCGTGGACCGCCTCCTCCGCACGTCGCCGAGCGATCCGATCCTGCCGGGCTTGGGCGAGCCGTCGCTCGGCGGCCCGAGCCTCGGGGGGCTCGGCGGGTTGGGCGGCGTCTCGCTCACGGGCGGCGTCCTCGGCGGCCTCGGCTCGCTCGCGCCGGCGCAGCCCGTCGCGTCGCCGGGCCTCAATCCGCTGGCCCAGTCGCAGTCGTTCCAGCAGCAGCTCAGCGGCTCGGATCCGGCGCTCTCGGCGCTCGGCGGCCTCGGCGCCGTCGGCCACAACGCGCCCTCGGCGGTCAATCTGCCTCCGGGCGTCACGGGCCACGGCGGCGGTCCGCGACCTGCGCCGAAATCTTCGCGGCTCCGACCAAACTTCAAAACTCCCGAGCTCGGTCGAATCGAAGTCGTTCTTGAACCCCCTCGGTGCACAGGCAACGGCATGAGCGGCCCCGGCTACGGCCCGACGCTGCTGAGCGTCGGCGTGCGCCAGCGCCTCGACGGCGGCGCCCTGCAAGCTTTGGCGGAGCTCGAGACGCCCGAGGCCGACGCCATCGCCGTGCGCCTCGAGCAGGCGGGCGCGTCGGTGCGCAATCCGAGCGCCTACGTGCACCGGGCCGTCAACAACGCGCGGCGGCGCGGCACGGTCACGCCCCGCGTGCAAATCAAATCTTCAACACGACTTCAATGCGCGCGTGTTCGATCGTTTCGACGCGAGCCGGCCCCGCAGGTCATGCCCAACGGCGGCGGCGGCGGCCACGCGCCGGCGCCCCACGGCGGCGGCCAGCCGAGCGCCCTCGACGCGAACGCGCTCACGGCGCTCCAGGAGCTGCCCGCGGCCGCCGCGGCCGCGATCCTCGACGAGCTCGCGTCCAAGGGCGCGGGCGG
>NW_008705578.1:92190-94731 GCF_000186865.1 Aureococcus anophagefferens
TCGCGCGGCGGCGAGGCGGGGGCGTCGGCGCCTCGGCCCGCGCCGCCTCCGCGGCCTGGACCTTCTTGCAGACCTTCCGGTGGCCCCGGTCGCGCCAATCGATGCGTTGGCAGTCCGTCGAACAGTAGGCCGTCGTGCCGCACCCTCCGCACGCCTTGGCTTTGTCGGCGCCGCAGATCGTGCAGGTCTTGAGAGTGTCGAGTTTTTTGCCCCTCGCTCGGGCCATGCGAGTCTCATACTCCAACTTCTTCTCCTGCCACGACATGACTCGGCGCGCGTCCTTGACCGGGGCGTCGCCGCACAAGCTCCTGAAGACCCGAGCTCGCAAGGCAAAATCGCTCAAAATCTTACCCCAGGCCTAAGCCCACCCCCTAGCGCATGGCGTTCATGTCGTTCTCCACGCCCCCCTCGGCGGCGACGTCGTCCTTGCGCCAGGTGGGCGTTCAGGAACGCGAGGCACCAGACCGCGAAGGTCGGCGCGGTGAGGAACGCGGCGACGACGACGCCAAGGCAAGCACGACTCGCTTGCGCGCAAGCGCAGCATCTCGGGCGACGACGCGGCGTGAAGACTTAGGCTATACTCGCGCGTCGAGGTGCGCGAGGCCTTCTGTAGCTTCCTCGCTGCCCTTGGCAGCGGCGCGCTCGAACCAGTATCTGGCCATGCCGAGGTCGACTTCTGTGCCGTCTCCGTCCATGTAAGAGCAGCCAAGGCAAAACTCCGCACCGATATGGCCTTGATCCGCCGCGAGCGCGAAGTACCGGAACGCTTCTTCGTGTCTCTTCTCAGACTCAAGGAAAAGCCCTATACTGGTTTGCGCGACCGCGATGCCCCGATCGGCGGCCATGCGATACAGCCGCTCCGCCTTCTTCTTGTCCAGCTTGACGCCGCTTCCATCCCTGTACAAGGTTCCCAGGTTTCTCATCGCGTACACGTTCCCGAGCTCCACGGCGCGCTTCCAAATTTTTGCGGCTTTCTTATCGGACTTCACGAGCCCCAACCAACCGTCGTGGTACGCGTCTCCCAAACACGAAATCGCTTCCGGCACTTCGTTCTCCACATGGCGGCGAAGACGCGCGAGTTCTTCCGCATTGCTTTCTGTGGACGATAACCGACAGAGGGGACACGCCTCGAGTCCGATCTTGTCGTTGCACGATTGGCAGACCTTTCGGCAGCAACAGATGCGAAACACGCCCGCAGCATTCACGTCCCACTCCTCGAGGCAGATCGGGCACCGCGACCCAAACCGCGCCGAGAGGGGCTCGGGCTCCGGGTTCGCCTCCCGCAGGGCACGAGCCGCCTCGTGTTCCGCCGCGATGCGCGCGCGGACCTCGTCGGCGTGCGACCGAGGCGCGGGGCCGTAGAACACGTCCCGCGGCGGCGACGGCGGGGGCGTCGGCGCCTCGGCCCGGGCCACCTCCGCGGCCTGGATCTTTTTGCAGACCTTCCGGTGGCCCCGGTCGCGCCAATCGATGCGTTGGCAGGCCGTCGAACAGTAGGCCGTCGTGCCGCAACCTAGACAGGGCCGGGCATCCTTCTTCCCGCAAATCGTGCATATGTTGAGCGCCAGCTTTGTACGAGTTTTTCGCGCCTCGTACTCTCGCTTCTTCTTGATCAGTTCCGGGTCCATGATCTCTTCCCACGCTCGTCGCCGACGCTCCCTATTCAACCACCTCACTCGTCTATCGTCCCTCGGGGTCGCAAGGCAAAATCGCTCAAAACCTGACGCCAGGGCTAAGCCCTACCCCTAGAGCATCGCGCTCATGTCGTTCTCCATGCCCCCCCTCGGCGGCGTCGTCGGCCTTGCGCCAGGCGGGCTTCGCATTCAAGAACGCCAGGCACCAGACCGCGAAGGTCGGCGCGGAGAGGAACGCGGCGACGACGACGCCAAGGCCAAGCACGACTCGCCCGCGCGCAAGCGCAGCATCTCGGGCTCGGGCGACGACGCGGCGTAAAGATTGTTAGGCTATGGTCGCGCGTCGAGGAGCGCGAGGTTCTCTATGGCTTGCTCCTCGCCCTTGGCAGCGGCGCGCTCGAACCAGTATCTGGCTTTGCCGAGGTCGACTTCCGTGCCATTTCCGCGCTCGTGACAAATGCCAAGGTTGTTCTCTGCACGTCTATAACCTTGATCCGCGGCGAGCGCGTAGTACCGGAACGCTTCTTCAAATCTCTGCTCAGAGTAAAGTAAAAGCCCTGTATTGTATTGCGCGAGCGCGATGCCCCGATCGGCGGCCGTGCGATACAGCCGCTCCGCCTTCTTCTTGTCCAGCTTGACGCCGCTTCCATCCCTGTACAAGGTTCCCAGGTTTCTCATCGCGTACACGTTCCCGAGCTCCACGGCGCGCTTCCAAATTTTTGCGGCTTTCTTATCGGACTTCACGAGCCCCAACCAACCGTCGTGGTACGCGTCTCCCAAACACGAAATCGCTTCCGGCACTTCGTTCTCCACATGGCGGCGAAGACGCGCGAGTTCTTCCGCATTGCTTTCTGTGGACGATAACCGACAGAGGGGACACGCCTCGAGTCCGATCTTGTCGTTGCAC
>NW_008705578.1:106654-235047 GCF_000186865.1 Aureococcus anophagefferens
TCCTAGCCGCCGCCGCAGCCGCCGAAGCGACCGCCGCACCAGAACTACGGCGATCGCTTCGGCGGCCGCGGCGGCGGCTACGACCGCGGCCCGGCGCCCCAGGGCCAGTACGGCGCGCCGCCGCCGCCGCAGCAGAACCACGGCGGCCGGCCCCAGCAGGGCGGCGGGGACCCGCGCTACAACAACTACGGCCCCCAGTCCCAGCAGCCCTTCGGCCCGGGCCAGCAGGTCGACTACCCGGGCTACCTCTACAACCAGAACGCGCGCCACGACGCGAAGCCGCCCGACGGCGCGTGGAACGAGGGCCTCGACGGCATGGTCAACGAGTACTCGCAGCTCGACTCCAAGGCCACGGCGGCCCTCGCCGCGCTCCCGACGCTCCAGGCGGCCCAGATCCTCCTCGAGCTCCGCCGGAAGCGCGGCGCGATCCGCAACCCGTCGGCCTACGTCATGCGCGCGACGGCGAACGCGCAGGCGGGCACCCAGGGCGGCCGCATCTTCGGCCAGGGCGACCCCCCCCGGGGCCCGCCGCCGCCCGGCGGCCCGGCGCCGCCGGGCGCGAGCCCCCCCTACCAGCACGCGCCCGGGTCGCAGTCCCCGTACCACCAGCCGCCGCCGCCGCACGCTGTGTGCAAATCAAATCTTCAACCCGACTTCAATTTGCGCTTATTCGAATGTTTTGACACAAGCACTTCCGCCGTGCTTCGAGAACCCGACGAGAGCAATCGATTCGTCCAAAAATCAGCCGAATCGACTTCGATTTGACCGAGCTAGAGAATTCTGAAGTTTGGCCCCGACGTCCCAGCTCACTGGTTGATTTGCACACAGGCCGCACTACCCGCAGGCGCCGGCGTCGCCCTACCACCAGCCGCCGCCCCTCGCCCACGGCGGCGCGCCGGGGCGGCCGGGCTACGACGCCTTCGGCGCCCAGCCGCCCTTCGCGGCCGCGCCGCTCGACGCCGCGCTCGCCGGCGGCGCGCTCTCCGCGCCGGGCGCGCTCTCGTCGCCGGGCGCGCTCTCGGCCGCGCCGCCGCTGTCGTCCGCGGGCGCCCTCGCGCCGGCGCCCTTCGAGAGCGCGGTCCTCGGCGCGGGCGCGCTCAACCCCGCCGTGCTGTCGGCGCCGCCCATGCTCAGCGGCGAGCCGACGGCGAAGCGCGCGTGCCCGTGAACGATCGCGACGAGCGCCGCGCCTGCCCCCCACTGTCTGTCTGTCGCCGACGCCCTATCCCGCCGGCATCGCTCCCGTCGGGCTACTACAACCCCCCTCCCCCGCGGCCGCGCGGGCGCCCTCGACCCGCCGATCCTGACCCGAGACGCTCGACGCCCCCGCCGCGGTCCCGCGCGCCATGCCTCCGAAATCACTGACTGAATGCCCCACCGACCCCCCACGCTCACAAGACCCTCCGAAACACATGCCCCTCCCAAGGCAGCTCGCCGCTCGGCCCGCCGAGCGAGCTTGCCAATTCCCGACGGCCCCAGCAAAGGGCCGCCGCCCGCTCCAGGGATTGCAACCTCGCTAGTACAACCAATTGACTTCCTTTTGTTTTTGGGGCGCTCTACTAGTAGCGCGGTCGCCGGCCGCGGCGGAGGCGCCGGCCGCGCTTGGAACCGCGTGGGCCCGAGCTCGCGACGTCCGTCGGCGTCGCGCCGTTCCCGGGCCGCTCGAGCTCCTACTAGCGCACTAGACGGCTCTTTTTATGGTACAGGGGGCCGAGCGCTGCCTAGCCGGACGTCGGCGACCGGAGGTCGTAGACGAAGATGGACTCGAGGCAGTCCTGGATGGCGAGGCGGACGCGCTGCATGTCGTCGATGTCGTCCATGTAGTGGCCGCTCTTGGAGAGGGAGATGGTCACGTCCTCGGTCTCGATGCGCCGCGCGAGGCGCACGGCCACGTCGTAGGGCACCTCCTCGTCGTACAAACCGTGGAGCAGCCGCACGGGGCACTGGATGGGCAGGACGCGGTCCGGCCCGTCGAGCAGCAGGTGGTTGTCCTTGGCGTCCTCGATGAGCGCCTTCGTGATCGGGTAGGTCTTGCCGCCCCAGTGGACCTGGTCCATGCCGTCGTCGCCCATGATCTTGTCGATGACGTCCTGGGGCAGCCGCTTGAGCAGGAGCTCCTCCGTGAAGTCCGGGTCCGACGCGAGGCCGACGACGCCGCCGACGAGGTCCGGGTGGCGCATCGCCACGAGGCAGGCGATCCAGCCGCCGACGCCCGCGCCGACGAGCACCACGCGCTTGTGCTCCTCCGGGTTCGCGACGGTCCGGAGCAGCGTGACGGTGTCGTCGACCCACTTCGTGATCGTCGCGCACGCGACGTTGCCCGTGGACCGGCCGACGCCGTGGTAGTCCGCGACGACGAAGGAGAACTCCTTGCGGCGGCACCAGGTCCGGAGCGAGCTCGACATGGCGTTGACCTTGGGCAGCGCCAGAGACGGCAGGAAGACGACGCTGACGGGGTCGGAGACGCTCGGGTCCGGGTGATCCGCGTCGAAGATGATCGTGCTCGACGCATCGCTTGCCGTGAGCTGCAGGTTTCTGCCGGAGGTCTTCCAGTTATCCCGGGAGACGAAGCTCTGGACCTCCTCCACGTCCATGACGGACGCCCGCATCGGTTGCGCGCCGGGCCGCGGCGCCGGCACGAGCGCGCTGGTCTGCGCTGCGAACAGCGCGGCGAGGACGACGCGCATGGTGTCGAGTTCTGCACGCCACCGGCGAGCGCGTCAAACCGAGCTGCCGCTGATCTTGGTTGAAGCCTGGTTGCCGTTCGCCCAGCCTCTATCCGCTCTAGATTGACTAATATTTTAGCTCGTAGCTATCCAAGATCTTCCGGAGCTTCTTGTGGTCGCCAAAGTGGGGAAGGGAGCGCCTGAATGCGATGACGGCAGCTTCCGAAGTCACTGGCAAAAATACCCTTTTCCCCGGCACATATTCACCGAGATATTCCTCCTCATTCGAGTCCCGAGTTCTGGAGATCCACTCTTGCGAGCCATTAAGTTCGAAGCTTGGATTCATGTCAACATAATCATTGTCGAATCGAAACTGCATCAAATTGGGGCAGCCGTGCGCAAGGGCGTCGAGATGCGCATCCGTGACATATATAGATAAATTTGAAAAAAATGAGATTTCAAACGAGAGTGAAATCAGATTCGGAACCTGTGCCGCGATTGCCAAGATTGAAGCCGAGATTGAAGCCGCGGTCATGGCATTGCGCCCAAAATACAGGCTCACGTCGGGTAATATTCTCCATGTCGGCAGGAATGCGGTGACACTAGCGTCCGTGACATTCGGACAGTCGCAAAGACGCAAATCACGGATCGGACAGTCAGCCAGCGCAATGAGAGCGGCGTCCGAGATCGGCGAGCGTTGCAGCTCCAGAGCGCGAAGCAATGGACAGCTGGACGCAGGCGGCGCGGGAGCTCCGCGACGCACGGTCCCGGCTCGACCGGGCGTGCGCCGCCGCGCGGGCCTCGTTCTTCGATCGCGCGACGGCCCGCGTCGACGCCAAGCGCCGACGCCGGAGCTGAGTCTGGAGAAATCGCAGCGGGCAACGTCGGCCCTGGCAGTCGGCCCCCTGCTACGGTATGCTCCCCCGTCTGGACCTCGCGGCCTCCGAGTGCGCAGCGTCCCCGATCGAGAGCCAAGCTCCGCGGGCCGCGTCAGGAGCCAAGCTCCGCGCCAGGGACGTCTGGGCCCCTGCAACAGGGACGAACCCGGCCCCTCAAAAGGAGCCCCCCCGGGGCCCGGTGCGGCTTCAGTGGGCCCCCCGGTGCCCGCGCCCGCCCAAGGCAGGCGCGTAGGCGGGGTGCGTCGCCTAATGCGCTAGAGAGAGAGAGCTGCACCACCTCCTGCATCGAAAACTAAAATCGCGGGCGTGCTTTTTTTTCGCTCAGCTGGATTGGGCATTCTCTCGAACTGCGGCGGCGCCGGCGCCCGAGAATGATGCGCGTATTCGCTCTCCTCTTCGCCGCGGCCCACGCGCGCGTCGCGCGGCTCCTCGACGAGACGGGCGACGCCGCCAGCGCCTGCGCCGGCCCCCAGACCTACGGGGAGCTCGTCGACATGCTCGTCGGCCAGAGCAGCGGCTACGACCCGCTCATGCGGCCGACGCTCGCGACGACGCCGCGCGGCGAGGCCGCCGCGGCCGACAGGGTCGGCGTGCAGATCAGGATCGATGCGATTCAAAAGGTCTCCACGTCGCTCAAGTTCATGGAGCTGCGGGGTGAGATGGAGGTCTGGTGGAACGACCCGCGCCTGGCCTTCAACGGCACGGCCGACGGCGGCTGCTTCGATGCCATGGTCCAGCCCGTGCCCGTGTCGTTGTCCGGCCAGGCGCCCCTGTGGCTGCCCGACGTGCGCCTGACCAACGCGGTGCAGCAGATCGTGAGGACCGAGGAGCGCATGTACGGCATCGCGTGGACGTCGTCCGGGGGCGTCATCCTTCGCACGTCCTTCGTCACGGCCTTCGACTGCGCCTTCTACCTCGCGCGCCTGCCCTTCGACGAGCACACGTGCGCCGTCGAGGTCGCGTCGTTCGTCAACAACGCGCACGAGGTCGTCATCGACAACGGCGGCACGCCGGCCTACGACCGCACGGGCGACCTCGACACCGTGGAGTTCTCCGTCGACGACCTCAACGCCCGGCACGACTACCGGTCCCGGGGCCGCCACGCCGCGGAGCAGCCCTACGACTTCCTCGTCATCGAGGTGAAGCTCCGCCGCAAGGTCAACTACTACCTCACGACGACGATCATCCCCATCGTCGCGCTGCTCCTCGTGTCCTTCTCCGGCTTCTTCATCGACCGCAAGTCGGCGCCCGCGCGCGTCGCCGCGGCCGTCATCCCCGTGCTCTCGTGCCTCACGCTGCAGAACGGGCTCTACTCCACGGTGCCGCGGATCTCGTACCGGTCCGTGCTCACGGACTTTTGCTTCTCGACGCTGCTCTTCCTCTGCCTGAACCCGATCCAGTACGCCTTCGTGTCCCTGTGCATGATCCGCGAGGACATCGCGAAGCGGCGGCTGAAGAACTTGCGGCGGCTGTGCCTCGAGGCCGAGGAGAACGCGCGGAGGCACCGCGAGTACGAGGCGCTGCGGAACAAGGCGGACAAGAGCGACGAGGAGCGCGCGAAGGAACGCGAGCTCTCGCAGCTCCTCGAGCGCGAGGCGGACCAGGAGCTCCAGCTCGCGGAGGCGAACCAGTCGCTCGCCGTCGTCTTCCAGCAGGAGGACGAGGACGAGGAGGCCGCGGCGGAGTCGGAGGCCGCGGCGGAGTCCGGCGACGCGGCGGGCGACGGCCGCTCCCCCGCGAGGCGCAAGCACTCCATCTTCGGCATCGACGTGTCGCCGCCGGCGGCCCTACTCAACAGCTCGGGTACCTTTTATGAAACGCGTCACCACCACAAGGTGTCGACGTTCTTCAACATCAAGAAGGAGCGCGTCAGGGCAGGAAAAGGGTGATTCGACGTCGCTTCAACGTGGGTGTTCCGCGCGCGCGCGTTTCAAAAACAGCACCCACGCTTCGAGAGCGCTCCGAGAGATGATCGCTCGTCCAAAAATTAGCCGAAACGAGTGGAAATCGACCGAGATAGGAGCCTTTGAAGTTGGGAATTTCGCACCCTTTTCCTGCCCAGGAGCGCGTGTCGCTGAAGCGCAAGTCGTCGGTGCTCGAGACGCTCAAGGACGCGCGCCTCGAGGAGGTCGAGGAGGACTTCGCGAACGGCAACGAGAAGACGATGGCCGACCGCATCCTGAAGCACCTCTTCAACACGCTGGACCACTCCAAGGACGGCCAGCTCGACCCGGGCGAGATCCAGTACGCGATGCGCTACTTCGGCCACTACGTGTCGCGCGCGCAGACCATGGAGCTCATCGCGCGCGTCGACAAGGACGGCGACCGCCAACTCGACTACGAGGAGTACCAGCGGCTCATGTTCATGATCGTCACGGACTGGGAGCACGTCCAGCCCCACGAGGACTTCAAGTTCAGCATGCGGAGCCTGTCGCCCGCGGAGCTCACGGACCACCTCTTCCAGCTCCTCTACCTGCCCCTCTACGGCGTCTGCGTGCCCCTCTTCTTCTACGTCCTCTACTACGGCTTCAACTACTACCCCAAGGAGAAGCCCTGAGCGTAAGGGCGCGGGCGACTTTGGTGGCGGGGGGTCGTTTTTAGCCCGCGCCTACTTGGGCTTCGCGGTCTCGACGGCGGTGAGCGCGCGCTGCACGCTGGGGTGCGTGTGGTCCTCGTAGAGGACGAGGCGCGGCTGGAGATGGGCCGCGCCGCAGGCCTTGGCCGCGTCGGCCCAGGTCACCGCGGCCGTCGGCGCGTCCGCCGCGGGCTCGTCGCCCTTCTTCGACCGCCGCGCGCGCGGCGCGAGGACGCCCGGCAGGCGTTGAAGAAGAGGAATTTGCTGTGGTCCGGCGACGTAGTGCTGGAGGCGGTGGCAGTAGCAGACGCACGCGTAGAGCTAGATGGGCTCCGCGTCGTCCGGAGCGAACTCGAGCACGAGCGCCTAGATGGACGCGCCGTCGAAGGGTCCGCGGCCAGGCCAGGTCCAGGGCGATGACGGCGGCGCCGCGGCGACCGCTCGGCCGCGGGCTCGCCGGCGCGGCCGGCGTCGCGGCGGGCGGCGGCGCCGCGAGGTTCTTGGCCGCGGCGGCGCGGCGCGGCCGCGCGGGCTCCGCGCGGCCCCGGACGCGCGGCGACGCGTCGGCCGCCGCCGCCGACGGCGCCTCGAGGGCGTCGCGCAGGAGGCGCCGCACGTCGCCGGCGTCGAGGAGGTCGCCCTCGAAGGGCACGGGCGCGATGCGGTAGATGTCCGCGAGCGCGCGCGCCGCGGGCGGCATCGACGGGTGGTCCAACGCCGCCTGGACGGCGCTCAGCGCCTCGGCGGCGTCGCCGTAGCCGTGCTTGTCCGCCTCGGAGGCGAAGGCCTCCGCGAGGTGCTCGGGCGACACGGCGTCGACGGCGCCGCCGCCGGGGCTCGGCGACGGCGACCGGTCGTCGGACCGCGCCTTCTTCGCCGCCGGCTCGTCGCCGTCGTCGTCGGCGTCGGCGGCGCCGTGGGCCCGCAGCGTCGCGCGGTAGTCGCGCCACGTCGCGACGAGCGCGTCGATCTTCTTCGCGCCCGGCGCCTCCGCGCGCCAGCTCGCGGCCGGCCCGTCGAGCACGCCGGCCTCGACGGCGGCCTCGAAGCACGTGTGCCAGCTCCGCGAGTGCCAGAGGACCTGGAACGCGCAGGAGAGCCAGCAGGACCGCGCGCGCGGGTTCGCGAACGTCGCGTGGACGTACGAGCTCGGCTCCTCGCCTGGGCAGCGCGAGGGTGATTCAACGTCGCTTCAACGTGAGTGTTCCGCGCGCGCGCGTTCCGAGAAAAGCATCCACGCTTCGAGGCCGTTCCGAGAGATGATCGCTCGTCCAAAAATCAGCCGAAACGAGTGGAAAACGGCCGAGATCGGAGCCTTTGAAGTTGGGAATTTCGCGCTCTTGTGCTGCTCGGCTCCTCGCCGGCGGCCTTCCGCGCGGCCGGCGCGCCCGGCTCGGGCGTCGCGGGCCGGTCCGCCGCGTCGGCGCGGTCCACGGTGAGCTGCAGGGCCGCGACGTAGGCGTCCGCGCGCGACGCGTCGAAGCCGCAGAGCCCGAGCTCGCGGCGGAGCGCGTCGACGTCGGCCCTGCGGCCCGCGACCGCGGGCGCGTGCGCGCGGCCGGGCAGGCGCTTCGCGTCGCCCCAGGCCCGCAGCGCCGCGACGAGGCGCGCCTCGAGGTCCGGCGCGACGCAGACGGACGGCCGCGGCTCGCCGTCCTCGTAGAGCTGCTTCGCGCCGTCGCGCGAGTGGAGCACCGAGTAGCCCGCGCGCGTCAAAATCTCCTCGTCGCCGCTCGCGCGGATGACGGCGGCGACGGGCAGCCAGGCGCCCGGGGGCGCGCCCGCGCCCTCGGGCGGCGCGGGCACGACGATCGCGTCGCCCTCGAGGAGCGACGCGACGATGTCGCTGCTCTCGGACGCGGCCGAGCGCACGTGCCACCGGTCGAAGAGGCCGCCGAGCGTGAGGCGGTAGACGCGGCGCGTCGCGACGTGCGTCGCGAGGTGCTCGTCGTCCTCGGCCGCGCGGCCCCGCGTGTCCTCGCCGATCGCGCCGACGCGGCCCTCGCGGCCGTTCACGCGCCGCGACTTGACGAACGCCACGACGTCGCCCTCGCTGCAGAAGAAGTCGCGGCCCTCGATGGCGCCCTGGCGCACGGACGTCTTCGCCCCGGGCCGGAAGTAGGTGTAGGGCGCGAGGCCGCTGCCGGGCTTCCAGGACCAGCCGACCTGCTTCAGGCGCCCCCACATGATGTTGAACGGGAGGTCGTGCCTGCGGGCGCGGGGGTGCGGGGCGGCGGGGCGCGCGGACGCCGGGGGTCGTACAGCTCCGTATAGACGCCATTGGAGTTGAGCATGGTCCGCCGGGCGGCGCGGGCTATGGCCTCAGGCGCAGGCTTCGGCGGAAATCGATCGATGCGGCGCCCCGGACCTTCGCGTGGCTCTTTTGCTGCAACGACTGGTGGTGATGCTTGTTCCTGGGGTCGCGCGCGTCCCCCCGAGGTGGCGGGGAGGCCCAGACTCTATTAGCCTTGCTGCTCGAGCGAGCTGCGCCGGAGATGCCGTGCGACGAGGGCCACGGTATCGGCAAACTTCATCCGCGAGTGGTGCACCGGCACGACCGGCCTGTATCTTCGACCGCCTCGCGGCGCTACGACGCGTGGTGCGTAGCACGTCGCTGCTTCCGGGGACTCGTCCGGGCAGCTCCACGCCACCCCGAAGCGACCCGCGGCCGTCACCCGGCGAGAGCCCCACACACGAGCCGGAACCCCGCGGCGAATCTCGAATCTGGACACAAACACGCGCCGTCACCCGGCGACAACCCGGCGGAAGCCAGAGCCTGGACACGACTACATCTTCCGGACGATAAGAAGCTTACTTGTTAGGCCGAGGCCGTCGCGGGCGGCGTGGCGTCCGCGGGCGGCGCGAACTCGAGGCGCTCGACGTCGAGCGTCGCGAGGTCGAGGAGGCAGCAGACGCCCGTCGTCGCGAAGGACGGCAGGGCGACGACGCGCGCGGCGCGGGACCCGTCGGGCCGGACGGCCGCCGACGTCGCGAAGGCCGGCGCGGACCCCGCGAAGAGGACGTCGGGCGCGTCGTCGATGACGAAGGGGTCCGCGTCCTGGAACGGGTAGGACGGGAGCGTGTCCGGCGCCGTCGGCGCGAGCACGCGCCACCAGAGCGTGTCCTCGAGGCAGGCGAGGTAGGCGTCGTCGTCGCCGTCGACGTGGCGGTCGACGCACGACGCGCCGTCGTTGAACGCCCGCGTCGCGCCGCGGTCCGCCGCCGACGCCGCGTAGTCCGCGTGCTTGAGCATGTCCTGCACGGGCTGGCCGCTGTGGCCCAGGAACAGCTTGCCGCCGACCTCGCACTCGTGGGGGTTCGGCGCGGCGACGAACGTGTCGCCGTAGCGGTTCGCCGTCGGCAGGAGCAGCGGGTGGAGCGGCTGCTGGGGCATGGTGAACGACGTCGGGTCCGCGGGCCCCGGCATCGCGTCCGTGGGCGCGAGCGCCGCGAGGCGCGCGAGCATGACGTCGGCGACGCGCACGGGCGCGAGCGCGGCCTCGGACGCCGCGTCCTTGGCGCCGCCCTTCGACGAGCCGTTCGGCGGCGTCAGCGCGCGCGCCGTCCGGGCCTTGGCCGCGGCCTCGGACGGGTCCATGCAGACGACGTCGCCGGCGACGACGACGCGCGCGACGCGCCGCGCGACGCCCGCGTCGCCGAGCGCGCCGCTGAGCCACTCCGTCAGCAGCGCGAAGCGGCCCGCCGCGGCGGTCTCGTCGCGGACGTCCGCGGCGCAGGGGCCCGCGAGCAGGAGCACGAGGGGGCTCTCGTCGGCGTCGTCCATGGGCGCCGGCGCGTCGCGCGGCGGCGCGTAGCCGCAGCCGCAGTAGTCCGCGGCCTCGAGCTCGCCGTCGCCCGTGACGCGGCCGCGGACCGCGACGATGAGGCCGGTCGCCATCGTCGCCGCGGGCAGCGGGCTCGCGGCGCCGACGATCTTCACGCGGCCGGACTCGTCCTCGAGGACGATGGCGTCGTCGGCCGACGCGTACGACTCCGCGGCGTCGGCCGCGGCGTCCGCGGCCTCCGCCGCGGCGAAGAGGTCCTGGTACTCGGCGAGCACGTCGGGCCGCTTCGCCATCTCCTTGAAGGCCGTGCCGACGATGGCGATCTCCGCGCCCTCGTCGAGGCCCGCCGCGTCGACGACGCGCTCGACGACGCTGACGCCGGGCCACTTCCGGCGCGCCGCGGCGGCGACGTCGCCCTTGAGGGCTAGGGAGCGCTTGTTGTAGAGGTGGCTAAACCTAAAAAGCACGGCGTTCTCATTCCGTTTGCGCGCGCGCGTTCCACCCAAAAAAGTCCCCAAATCACTCGAGAATCGTCCCGGCCACAGGACGCTGGGCTGTCACTGCTGCACGTAGCTTTTTGACCCGTTCGCCACGAGGAAGCGCTGGGTCGACGCCTTATCGTACGTCGTCGTCATACGCTTGAGCGCGGGCGCGGGCGCGTCGCTCATGGTCTCGACTTGCGCCGCCATCGGAGAGCGCTCGAGCCTCGTTTGAAAACCGATCCCCGGCCAACCACCCGACGCGCGATTGACCCGTCTTACGGCGCCGCTGTCGGGTCATACGGACTCCCGGGCTTCCCAAAGGCCCGCGGCTCGTTTTTGTTGAGGCCGTCGAGCGCGGCCATGGTGGCGTCGTCGATACTGAAGCCGAAGAGGTCGCAGTTGGCCTTGACGCGGGCTTCGGACGTCGACTTGGGCAGGATCGCGTAGCCCTTCTGGAGCGCCCACCGCAGCAGCACCTGCGCCTGGCTCACGCCGAGCTTCGCCGCGGCCGCGGCGATGACCGGGTCCTCCGTGCGGTCGGCCTTCGCGGACTGCATGCCTTCCCGCCAGTTCGCGAGCGGCATCAACGAAGAGTAGGCGATGCACGCGATGTTTTTGCGTTTCATGTAGGCCAGAAGTTCCGGCTGCTGGCAGTAGGGATGGATCTCCAGCTGGTTCGCCGCGGGCCGCTCGAGCCCCGCGGCCTCGAGCTCCTCGAGGTGGCGGACGCCGAAGTTCGAGACGCCGATGCTCTTGACGACGCCCTCCTTCTTGCAGTCGACGCACGCGCGCCACTGCGCGAGCCGCGTCTCGGGGCCGCCGCTGAACGGTCCGTGGATGAGGTAGAGGTCCGGCGTCGCGCCGAGCTTCTCCTTCGAGGCTTTGCACGCGGCCACGGTCGTCTCGTAGGTCTTGGGCGTCTGGCCCCAGTCCGGGTTGCCGGGCCACAATTTTGTGGTGATGTAGATCGGAGGCTTCCCCGCCAGCGCCGCGCCGACGCCCGCTTCGTTGTCGTAGCCCTCCGCCGTGTCGATGTGGGGGTACTGGTTGTCGAGGGCGAGCGTCACGCAGGCGCCGACGTCCTCGTTCTTGACCTGGTACGTGCCGAAGCCGATGACGGGCATGCTCGTGCCGTCGCCCAGCGGCATGCGCGAATCCATGCTGAGCTGCGATTGGCGCGAGAAGAGGCTGCCCATCTGCTTTTCGTCGACTGCAATGCGCCTGTTGTGGTCAGTGCTGAAGCAGAGCTCTGCTATGGGCTGCGCTCGAATCGCAAAAACAGCGCTCGTGCTCGGCGTGCTCGGCTGTAGCGTGGCGCTGCAGTCGCCATCGCGATGCCTGCGCAGCCGCGCGCTGCAAGCACCATGCCGGCGCAGCCGCGCACGACTGCTCGCGACGAACGCAGCCATCACGACCGATGCCCAACCGCCGTCCACGGCGACGCTCGCGCGCTTCGCGCTGCCGACGCTCGGCGCCTGGCTCGTGAGCCCGCTGATGTCGCTCGTCGACACGGCCGTCGTCGGCCGCTCCGCCACGGCTTTAGAGCTCGCGGCGCTCGGCCCCGGCACGATGGTCGGCGACTCGCTGGCCTACTTTTGCTCCTTCCTCTCCGTCGCGACGACGAACATGATCGCGACGGCGCGCGCGGAAGACGACGACCCCGCGCCCATCTTCGGCACGGCCGTGCGACTGGCCGTGCTCTGCGGCCTCGCGAGCGCCGCGGCCCAGATCGCGGGCGGCCGCTGGGTGCTCGCCAGGTACACGGCGGCCGAGAGCGCGGCCGTCGTCCAGCCGGCCTACGAGTACGTCCGCGCGCGGGCCTGCGGCGCGCCGTTCGCGCTGCTCATCAAGGTGTCGATCGCGAGTCGCTTGGCGGCGAAGGACGCGGCGACGCCGCTCGTCGCGGTCGCCGGCGCGGGCTTCCTGAACCTCGCGGGCGACCTGCTCTGCGTGCCCGCCTTCGGCGTCGCCGGCGCCGCCTGGGCGACGGTCGCCAGCGAGGCCGCGTGCGCGTGTTTCCTGCTCCGGCGCTCGCGGCTGCCCGGCGGCGCCGCGCGACGGTTGCTGCCGTCGCGCGCCGACGTCGCGCAGTTCGCCGTCTTCGCGAAGCCCCTGCTCGTGACGCTGGCGGGCAAGATCGCGACCTACTCGTCGCTCGCGCACGTGGCGACGGCGGCGGGAGTCGCGTCGACGGCGGCGCACCGCGTGCTCATGTGCGTCTACTGGTTCTTCTGGCGCGTGCTCCGGCGTCCCATCTTTCTCGAATTGACGTTTCACCGCGCCGCCGCGTAGGCCCTTCGGCGAGGTCTTCTCGCAGGTCGGCCAGGCGTTCCTGCCCGGCGAGCGGCGCGGCGAGTGGCCGCTCGTGCGGCGCCTGCTGGCCGGCGGCGCCGTCGTCGGCGGCGCCTGCGCGGCGGCGAGCGCGGCGGTTCTACTTTACGCTCCGGGCCTCTTCACGGCCGACGCCGCGGTCGTATCGCGGCTCCGCGTGCTCGCGGGGCCCGCGGCGCTTTGCGTCGCGTGCCTCGCGCCCATGTGCGCCTTGGAGGGCGCGCTCCTCGCGACGCGCCAGCTGTCCTTCCTCTCGGCCTTCTACGCCTCCAACGCGGCCGCCATGGTCGCCGCGTTCGCCGCGGTGGAGCGCCTCGGCCTGGGCCTCGGCGCCGCGTGGTGCTGCATGTTCGCGTTCCAGGGCGTCCGCCTCGCGACCTTCGGGCTCCGGCTGCGGCGCGGGGTGCGTTCTAGTGAGACAGGCTAGGTACTAAACTATAGCGCGAGCGAAGCATCTCGGGCTCGGGCGACGACGCGGCGTAAAGATTGTTTAGGCTATTATACTCGCGCGTCGAGGAGCGCGAGGCACTCTATAGCGTGCTCGTAGCCGAGGTCTGCGAGGCCCTTTATAGCTTCCTCGTCGCCCTTGGCAGCGGCGCGCTTAAAGGCCTGCTCGAACCAGTATCTTTCTCCTCGCGCGTCGAGGTCCGCGAGGGCCCGTATAGCATCCCCGTCGCCCTTGGCAGCGGCGCGCTCGAACCAGTATCTGGCTTTGCCGGGGTCGAATTCCGTGCCTTCTCCGTCCCTGTAACAGCAGCCAAGGTTGAACTCTCCAGCGGTACGGCCTTGATCCGCCGCGAGCGCGTAGTACCGGAACGCTTCTTCAAATCTCTTCTCAGCATCAAGTAACATCGCTAAATTGAATTGCGCGAAGGCTTCGCCCCGATCTGCGGCCGCACGATACAGCCGCTCCGCCTTCTTCTTGTCCAGTTTGATGCCACTCCCATTCTCGTACAATGACCCAAGGTTATTCATCGCCATCACGTCCCCGAGCTCCACGGCGCGCCGGTAAATCTTCGCAGCTTTCTTATCGGATTTCACCACCCCCATCAGACCGCGGCGGTACGCGTCTCCCAAAGTCGTAATCGCTTCCGGCACCTCGTTTTCCACATGGCGGCGAAGACGCGCGAGTCTTTCCGCATTGGTCTTCTCGTGCGGTAAGCGACAGAGGGGACACGCGCCGATGCCGACCCTGTCCTGGCACGATTGGCAGATCTTTCGGCAGCAACAGACGCGAAACACGGGCGTCGCATTCACGTCCCACTCCTCGAGGCAGATCGGGCACCGCGACCCGTACCGCGCAGACAGCGGCTCCCGCTCCGGGTTCGCCTCGCGCCGCGCCCGGGCGGCTTCGTGTTCGGCGGCGATGCGCGCGCGGACCTCGTCGGCGTGCGACCGCGGCGCGGGGCCGTAGAACACGTCCCGCGGCGGCGACGGCGGGGGCGTCGGCGCTTCCGCCCTCGCCGCCTCCGCGGCCTGGATCTTCTTGCAGACCTTCCGGTGGCCCCGGTCGCGCCAGTCGATGCGTTGGCAGTCCGTCGAACAGTAGGCCGTCGTGCCGCACCCTAGGCAGGCCTTGGCCTTGTCGGCGCCGCAGATCGTACAGGTCCTGAGAGTGTCGAGTTTCTTGCCCTTCGCGCGGGCCATGCGATTCTCATACTCCAACTTCTTCTCCCGCCACGACATGACTCGGCGCGTCCTTGCGACCGGGGGGGGGGTGCCACAATCGGGACCCGATCGAAATGGCAAAATCGCCCGC
Source organism: Aureococcus anophagefferens (assembly GCF_000186865.1). Taxonomy (NCBI): domain Eukaryota; class Pelagophyceae; order Pelagomonadales; family Pelagomonadaceae; genus Aureococcus; species Aureococcus anophagefferens. The sequence continues at coordinate 121,152 of NW_008705578.1, forward strand.
GCGGCCCGCGGCACCGGCGGGACCTTCGGCGTCGCCTACGAGCAGTAGCCGCCCTACGTCGTCGTGCCCTCTTCGTCGCCGTGCTCGCGTACGCCTCCGCCCTAGTCGTGTCCTCCCGTGACGCTTCCCTACGCCCCCCTTCGTGTTCTCTCCCCCTTCGGTCCTTCCCTGCGCCGCGGCTAAGCAAAATCGCTCAAAATCTTACGGGCCCGGGTGGACGGGTCCCAGGCCGCCACGACTAGAGCCCCAGACAACACCCGCTACCGCTACCGCTACCGCAAAACAAAGAGACGCTTACGACCTAGGCTAGCTTTCGAACCCCCCGCCGGTCTAGGACGACGCGGAGTCCGTCGTGAGGAGCGCGGTGCCGCGGAGCGTCCAGTGCTTCGCGTTCTTCTCGGTGGTGCACTTGAGCGTGACGAAGAAGATGAAGAAGCGGTCCGTGCGGGGCCGGTACTTGTAGACGGGGCACTCGTAGGGCCCGTGGGCGCCGAAGAGCTCCTTGCGGCGCTTGTAGGACTCGTCCTTGATGAGGCCGGAGACGAAGAGGATCGGGAGCGAGACGAAGAGCTTCTTGGGCTCCGATTCGACGAGGAGGCTCTCCTTCTTGTCGAAGGCGGCGCCGTCGAGGAACATGCCGTGGAGGTAGACGCCCTCGGGCGGCTGGCTCCGGACCTGCTCGACGCGCTCGAGCTGCGTGACCTCGGTGCGGTAGACGACGTCGTCGAGGGCCCACTTGTCGCTCTTGTGCTTGCGCGTCACCTCCTGCTTCATGGCCGTGAGGAAGCCCGTCGGGTTGAAGAAGCCCGTGAGCCAGTAGCAGGGCGGCCGGCCGCTGTTGAGCCACGTCCGCGACTGGTCGTCGCGCGCCATGAGCGACGAGAACCAGAGGCCGAGCGTCGGGAGGATCCAGGAGAACTCGTCGCCCGTGACCGTGTAGATCCAGGTCCGGGGCGCGGACGCGTCGGCGATCTTGTCGAGCGCCTCCTGGAGCTCGCCCGTCATCACGACCTCGCCCTTGATCGCGAGCTGGAGCTGCGTGAGCTGGAAGCGCACCTTGGCGATGACGTTCTGGAGGCGCTGGATCTCCTGGAAGAGGAAGATGTTCAGCGGCACCGACAGCCCGCCGAGCTTGTTGATCTTCGCCTTGTAGTCGTCCTCGACGTAGTCCGCGGGCAGCCGGTCGAGCAGCTCCCGCGCCTTGTGCTGCACGATGTCCTCGCGCGACTCGCCGCCGCCGCCGCCGCCGCCGCCCTTGGGCTGCGTCTCCGCCAGCGTCGTGATGAGCTCGTTGACCTCCTTGATGCCTGTGTGGAAATCAACCACTGGTTTGGGGGGTCCCCACCAAACTTCAGAACGCTCTATCTCAATCAAATCGAAGTCGATTCGGCTGATTTTTGGACGAATCGATCGCTCTCGTCGAGTTCTCGAAGCACAGCGAAAGAGTCTGGTCCAAATCGTTCGGTTACGCGCACATTGAAGTCGGGTTGAAGATTTGATTTCCACACAGCTTGATGCGGAAGGTGAGCTCCGCGTTCGGGTGCAACCCGAAGACCTCGGGCGAGTCGATCTCCGGGAACGACTCGACGAACGCGCGGTAGGGCGCGATCTCCGTCGCCTTCGGGATCAGATAGACGAAGTCGTTGGCGATGTGCTGGATCGTGTCCTTGGGGTTGAAGGTGTAGCCCTCCGCGCACGTGCCCGCCGTGAGCCAGACCTGCGCGTACGTGTTGAAGAGGCGCCGGTCCACGGAGTCCGTGATCTTGCCGCCGTACTGGACCTCGGCGACCATGTACTGGAGCGTCGACCAGGAGATGGGGCCGTTGTAGAGGTGGCGCTCGAGGAAGAGGATGCACGCGGTGACGTCGCCCGTGTTGTACTCGTAGGGCACGCCCCAGCCCAGCGGCCCGAACTTGCGCCGCTCCTGGACGATGGAGTGGAGGAAGCAGAGCGCGAAGAGGAGCTGGCGCCACTGCTCCGTCTCGACGCGCTCGAGGCGCTCCTGGTCGACGATGACCGTGTAGGACCGGAGGAGGCCCGCCTTGAGGCCCGCGGGCGGCTCGTTCGTGACCTTCGTGCACATCTGCAGCAGACCCAGGGGGAAGTCCTTGTGGGGCAGGCACGTGATGAAGAGGCGGAAGCCCGGGTCCACGGTCGGGAGCTTCATCAGCAGCTGCTCCATCTCCGTCATCAGTTCGAGCGCGAGCTCGCAGTTCTGGAGCAGGACCCACGTGCCCTCCGCGGACGCCGTGTTGATGGCCTTGATGGCCACGGGCTCCTGGCCCTCGCCGAGCGAGATGACCGCCGGCGGCGGGAGCTTGCGCTTGCGCGCGAGCAGCTCGATGGAGTCCGTCGGGTCCGCGCCGGCGGACAAGAGGAAGATGACGGGCACGGTGGAGATCATCTCCGCGTAGATCGCGTCCGCCGTGTCCGTCACGGGCTCGACGTAGCGCGGGCCCATCTGCGGCGTCGAGCGGATGAACTCCTTCGTCTGCAGGATGCAGCGGTCCATGCGCAGCGACCGGAGCACGAGCAGCCGCAGGAACGGGCCGATCTCCAGGTTCTCCGCGATCTTCGTCTCGTAGTCGGGCACGGCCATCTGCTCGGGCTCGTTGTCCTCGTACCAGCGGCGCCAGATGGCCTCGTTGGCCGACATGTCGCTGGGCATGTTCGAGAAGAATTTCAGGGACGACGAGAGCTCGAGGACGTTGAGCCAGGCGTCGTTCGTGAGCCACGAGAACGGCTTCCGCTTCACGCTGTTGATGTCGAGCGCGGCGCCGCCGCGCAGGAAGAGCATGACGTCCGACGACTTGAGCATGCCCGCCGTCACCAAAATCTTGAGCGTGCAGATGAGCACGAACGTGAGCTTGTCCGCCTCGTAGAGGCCCCGGTTGATGTAGCGGTACGTGATGTAGGTCATGGCCTCGATGATGTTCTCGACGCGCTTCGACGCGAGGGACGCGCGCTCGCTCTTCTCCATGGACGCCATGAACAGCTCCAGGAACTGCGTGAGCGACGTCTGGTACATGGGGTTCACGGCCGACATCTCGACGATCGCAAAGTAGAGCACGGAGCCGCGCGTCGCGACGGGCCGGAACTGCTCGCGCTTCTCGTTGATGGACGCCTTGGTCTCGTCGGCGGCGATGAGCTTCTGGGACACCTCCTGGGCCTTGGCCTTGGTCGACGCGAGCACGTCGATGAGCTCCTCGTCCTCCAACAAATTGCCCGTGTTCGACGTGAGGCGCTCGAGGAGCGACGCGTCGAGCGCGAGGAGCGACTTCGTGTTGCTGTTCACCTCCTGGAGCACGAGGGACAGCTGGTCCTCGAGCGCGCGCTGCTCCTTGCCGATGACCTTGCCGAGGAGCTGCTCCTCGAGGCCCTTCTGCGTCACCGTGAAGTCGACGACCGTCGTCTTCGCCTGGAGCTCGGGCGAGAAGGACGGGTTCGGCAGGCGCGTGATGAAGTAGGCCATGAAGTTCATGTCGTAGTCCATCTGCTTGTCGGAGATGGTGATGACGTAGCGGCGGCCCTTCTGCACGTACGTCTTCTCGAGGACGGGGTCGAGCATGGGGTCGATGTCCTGCTCGACGCCTAACACGATGAAGGCCTTGCCCTCCTGCAACGCGAACTCGAGCTTGTCCTTGAGCTTGGGGTCCGTGAGCTGCACCGTCGGCGCCGTCGGCGGCACGCGGTCCTTCTCGCGCTCGCAGATCCAGCCCACGGCCTGGCCCTGGGGGTCGATGAGGAGCGGGAAGCGCGACGACCGCGTCACTAAAATGCCGTTCTGGATGGACAGCGGGTCCGTCGGCAGGCCCTCCTGGTTCCAGTCGCCGATCGTGCCGATGTCCGCGAGGAAGTCGATGACGTTCAGGTTCTGCGACACGGGCACGCCGCGCGTCTCGCAGTCGTTGCTGTACTTGTCCTCGAGCATGTAGGACCGGTAGTCCTGGTTGAAGGGGCCGCAGTAGGACACGAACGCGCACGCGATCGCGCAGTCGCCGACGAGGCGGAGCTTGATCTCCGCGAACTCGTTCGCGTCGTCGGTCCAGCGCTTCTGCTCGCCGGAGAGGCCGCCGATGAGCTCGGACGCCTGGCTCATCTTCTTCTGCAGCGCCGCGGCGTTGTCCTCGATGAGCTTCTTCTCCGCGGTCTGCCTCTCGAACATGGCCTGGAGCTCGTCGAGCTTGTCCTGGCACGTCTTCAGCCGCGCCTCGGCCTGGCGCAGCTTCGCCGCGGCCTCGTTCAAATTCGCCTCGGCGATGCCCAGCGCCTCGAGCTTGGGCTTGACGACGCGCGACGCGTAGAAGTAGTCCTTCATCGCCGCGGCGAAGATGCACAAACCCTCCGCCGCGGACGACGCCTTCTTCGCGACCTCGGGCGTGAAGTAGGCGCCGTTCTGCTCGAGGCTCAGGTCGACGTAGGGGAAGAGGAACTCGACGGTCTCCTCGTTCATGAGGTCCTTGCCCGTCTTGCCGAACTCCTGCAGGTCCGCGAGGAACGTCGTGCCGCCGAGCATCTTCTGGCCGCTGAACTTGAACGACGTCTCGAAGTAGGCGAGGTCCTCCTTCTTGACGCTGAGCGTCGTCGGCTTGACCGTGTCCAGGGGCTGCTTGAATAAAATCAGGATGCAGTCGAAGATCATCTTGATGATGTCCGTCGGGTTCTTGTTCGCCTTGATCTCCTGGATGTCCTTGGGCTTGATGGACTCGATGGCCTTGTTCGCGCGGTCCACGAAGGGCTGGGCCTTGGCGAGGTCCGCCTCCGCGGCGGCCTTCTCCTCGCCGATGCGCGCCGCGTCGGCCTCGCACGCGGCCTTGTCCTTGGCGACCTTGTCGCCCTCGCGCTGCGCCTCGGCGCTGGAGATCTGCAGGCCCTCGAGCATCTTGTTCGTCTCCTCGGTAGCCACGGCGAGCTTCTTGTCCTCCTCCGCGAGGACGCCCTTCATGTCCTCGACGTCGCGCGCGCCCTGCTTGAGCTTCTCGAGGCCAAGCTTCACGCGGCCCTCCTTGTCCTCGAGCTCGGCGAGCTTGAGCTTGTACATCTTCGTGTAGGACTGGATGAACGACAGGTAGGACTTGGGCGTCTGGTAGACCGCGCGCCGCAGCTTCTCGAAGTACTCCGAGCAGACGTCCGTCGTGAGTTTGTGGACCTGTGTGGAATTCAAATCTTTAACCCGACTTCAATGTGCGCGTAATCGAACGATTTGGACCAGATTCTTTCGCTGTGCTTCGAGAACTCGATGAGAGCAATCGATTCGTCCAAAAATCAGCCGAATCGACTTCGATTTGACCGAGCGAGAGAATTCTGAAGTTTGGTCAGGACCACCCAAACCAGTGGTTGATTTCCACACAGTTGTGGACCATGCCCATGTGCGTCATGAGGTTGTCCTTGATCTCCGACGAGCACGACATCTCGAAGTTGCCGATGAAGCCGCGGGAGACGGCCACCAACGCCTCCTCGGGCCAGGCGAGGAACCAGTCGATCGTCGGCGACGAGATGATGCCCGGGAACCGGCGCGCGCGCTCCGGGAACTTGGGGTTCAGGGGCGACATGCACAGCATCAGGTGGAGGTTGTCGCGGACGCAGTCCGTGAAGTACTGCTTCAGGTTGTCCTGCGTGTCCTCGAGGCCCGCGCGGTTCTTGAGGAAGGAGCCGCGGAGGTCCGCCGTCATGGCCATCATCTCGTCCTTGGCGAAGAGGCCCGGCACCTCGCCCGTCATGAGCACGCTGTTCAGCAGCTCCAGGAACGTCTCCGACTTGATCTCCGACTCCGTAAACAGGAAGACGGTCTGCTTGCAGGCGCCGGCGCTGCGGTAGAGCGTCCGCAGGTCCTCGATGAGCGACGCCTGGTTGTACGTCTTCGTGAGCGTGATCTGGAAGCACGACGCGCGCGAGATGTGCGCGCTGAGGCGCGTGAGCGACTGCTTGCCCGAGCCGCCGACGCCCACGAGCAACCCGCTGCCCCGGGGCATCTCCATGAGGCGGTTGAGGCGCAGGAGGTGCTTGAGCGCGTCGTCGAAGAGCACGAGCTCCATCTTCCGCGACGGGTAGTCCTCGTTGTACTTGTCCAGGAACATCTGGACGCGGTCGCGGATCTGGGCGAGGCTGCCGCCCGGCTCGTAGACCTTGGGCGCCTCCTCCTGCATGACGCCGTCCTCGTCGTAGACGTCCTCCTGGAGGAAGTTGACCATGAAGAGGTCCTCGGGCAGGTCCGAGACGACCTCGGACCCGAAGATGGTCTCGCACTGGTCGACGATGGCCTTGAGGCAGAACTCCTTGTCCTTGTTGTTCGTCAGCTTGTCCTGGAAGACGCGGAAGCACTCGTGCTTCCAGATGGCCAGGAGGCAGGCCGGCGGGCTGTGGCGCCACGTGCCCTCCTTGCCCCGCGTGCCGCCCGTCTTGATCGACTCGTAGGGCGTCATGAGCACGCCCTGGAAGACGCGGCTCAGGTCGCGCATGTTGAAGACGTAGTGGAACTTCGCCGGCGTCGGCAGCATCTTCGTCTGCATCAACTTCCACAGGCCGATCGTCGCCTGCGTGAGGAGCTGGACGACGGAGCCGAGCGCCGCGTCCGTCGTCGCGGACGGGAAGCGGCCGCTGAGCATCTGGCCGTAGATGTCGTTGATGGAGTTGATCGACGGCGGCGTGAGGTTGATGCAGTAGAACTGGCGCTTGAGGCGGTTCGGGATGTCGTTGCGGCCGCCGCCGGGGTGGCCCATGCCCGCGATGTACATGAGGTCCTCGCAGGTCTTGAAGTCGCCGCGCTTGTCCTTGTCCAGGAAGCAGAAGCCGTTGTACTCGATGAGCTGGCGCATGAGCTCGAGCGTCGGCTGGTCGCCCCAGTTGTTGACCTCGGGCATCGACATGTCGTCGATGAAGAACGTCATCTTCTGCGAGTTCGGCGGCCCAAAGTTCTTGCCGCCGCGCTTGTCGAGCTCCGACTCGACGGCGTTCTGCGCGCCGAAGGGTTTTGTAGCAAAAGAGTAGTTGCACGTCCGCGTGAGCATGTCCAAGGACGCGAGGAACATGCGCACCGTCGCCGTCTTCGCCGTGCCCTCGGAGCCCACAATCAACGTCGCCTTCTTCTGCTTGTGCACCTGCTTGATGAGGTAGGACGTGCGCGTCGAGTCGACCGTGGGCACCAGGATGGACGCGAAATCCAGCGTGTCGCCCTTGGGGTAGTGCCACGCGGGCGCGGACCACGGCGCCCAGTCGCACGTCTTCTCGTCGATGCAGAAGTCGAAGGCGCTGCCCGTCGGCGGCAGGAAGCTCTCGTCCTTCTCCCGGAGCCAGACGTCGAGCTTGTTGCGGTCCTCGGCCTCGAAGAGCGCGCCGAAGGACCAGCAGAACGCGTACAGGAAGACGCGCTCGAGGCCCGTCTCGAGGCTGCCGGCCATGTGCAATTTGATCGTCTCGCCGTCGCACAACCCCGTGATGAGCGTGAGCAAGGATTGGATGACGGTGATGCGCCCCGCCTGGAGCGTGGACACGCAGTTGCGCGTGATGAACGAGAACGCGACGCCCGGGTCGATGGGCGTGCACTTGCCGAGCCACTTCTCCGCCAGGTCGTACAAAATCGTCTGGTGGTCCGACGGCCGCGTGAGGACCCAGGCGCGGTAGACGGCCTCCCAGTCGAGCTCGACGTCGGCGATGTAGATGATGCCCGCGCGCGACACCGTCGCCGGCGACGCGTTGACGAGCGTCTCGACCTCGAACATCATCTTCACGTTGTCCGTCATGGGCATGCGGTCGCCGTTGGCCAGCGTCAAGATGCGGTTGTCGTCGAGCACCGTGTTCAGGTCCTCGATCCAGATCGCGTCGACGGGGCCGTCGGCGATGATCCACGTGTTGTACGGGTTCGCGCGGTTGTTGTACTTGGCCCACATGGCCGCGTAGACGCCCGTGGTCCACTCGCCGGAGAGCGGGTCCATCTCGCCGTACATCTCCTGGGCGCGGATCGCCTTGGGGTTGAAGCGCGAGTCCTTGTGCGTCGTGCCCGTGATCTTCGTGAGCACGCCGCGGAGGAGCGCGAAGATGCGCGTCTTGCCGCCGCCCGTCGGGCCGACGAGCATGATGCCGTGGCGCACGCGCGTCGTCTCGTAGAGCTGGATGACCTTGCCGACCCAGCCGCCGCGCGTGCCCTTGGAGCCTGAACGAGTGACGGGGTGAGGGTCGGGGATCCGGGCTTCGAATCGCGGACGGGGGTTTCGAATCGCGCGCGGAAGCGGGTCCCCGCGTCGGATCGACGCGCGCGCCGTCCGCCCCCCTCGGACGCCGCGGTCGCGCCATCCGGGCCCTCGTAGAAGATGAGGCCGGCCTTCTCGACCTCCTCCATGAGCGCGGCCTCCATGTCCGGGTACTCGGCTTTCGGCGGCGCCGACATGGCCGGGAAGAGGTCCGCGAGGATGGACAGGAAGAGGGGCACGTCCTGGGCGACGAGCTTGGACAGGTTCATGTCGCGGAGCGTCTGGTAGACGAGGTAGGACTCGGCCTTGTCCATGTTGCCGCGCTTCGACGCGCCCATCGTGCGCAGCACGGATAAAATGTTCCGGAGGCCCCAGTCGTAGTGCTTCTGGTTCGAGAGCTGGAGCTTGCACGTGTCGTAGAGCACGAAGAATTTCTGGGCGAGGAGCTCGTACTCGTTGTAGCCCACGGAGCAGAGCTTGACCTTCATGATGATCTGGAAGTCGGGCGTCATCATCGTCACGCCGCGGAAGAGCGCCTTGAGGTTCTCGGGCAGGGCCTGGCGGCCGGCGTAGCCCGGGTTCATCGTGATGAAGTAGCCGACGGCGCGGTTCAGGCTCACGTTCTGCGGGTCGCCGGGGAACTGGAAGAGGAGGCTGCCCGCCTTCTTCGCGTTCTGGATCGACAGGACCTGCTGCGCGACGACGGACAGCACGGGCAGGCGGATGCGGTTGAACTCGTCGAAGCAGCCCCAGAGGCCGCTCTGGCAGAGGCCCTTGAAGATCTTGGCGCAGTCCTTGTAGGACATCTGGTCGCCGCAGTTCGTGACGACGACGAAGATGCCGAGCGTCGCGCCGAGGTCCTTGACCGTCTCCGTCTTGCCCGTGCCCGCGGGCCCCGCGGGCGCGCCGCCGAAGCACATGTTCAGGGCCTGGGCGAGCGTGATGTAGCAGCGGTCCGTCAGGGGCGTGATCACCAAACGCTCCTTGGCGCCGAGGTACTCGTACTGGTACGTGAAGTCCGCGTCGGTGATGGAGATGACGCACGCGCCGTCGTCCGACGTCTCGTCGGAGCCGTTGTTGCGCCAGTAGAACCGCGCCTGCTTCGTCCACTCGAAGTCGTTGGCGTCCTTGATCTCCTTGCGCTTGAAGCCGTCGAACATCTCCTTCGTGACGTCCTTCTGGTGCACGTGGATCGTCACGAGCGTCTCGATCTTCTTCCGGTTCACCTGGGCAGCACGAGGGTGATTCAACGTCGCCTCAACGTGAGTGTTCCGCGCGCGCGCGTTCCGACAAAAGCATCCACGCGTCGAGGCCGTTCCGAGAGATGATCGCTCGTCCAAAAATCAGCCGAAACGAGTGGAAAACGGCCGAGAAAGGAGCCTTTGAAGTTGGGAATTTCGCTCTCTTGTGCTGCCCCGCGGTTCACCTTGAAGCCCAGGTCCTGGAGGCACCAGCTCGACAGCTCGCGGAGCACGTCGAGCTGGCGGCTGTTGCACTCCTTCATGCTGTTCTTCTTCTTGGAGCACTCCTCGAGCGAGTTCTGCGTGTCCGTCGTCCACATGAACTGGATGCCGAGCAGCGCGAACTGCGCCTTGGCCTCGTCGACGAAGTGGCGCAGCGTCGTGATCTCCGTGCCCGCGGCGGCCATGTGCGTGCCCGCGTTGGAGCAGAGGTACTTCATCGTCTTCTGCATGTATTTCAGGAGCACCGTGAGCCAGTCCTCGATGTTGCCCTGGGCCGGGACCGGCTTCACGAACATGATCTCCTCGTGGCCCTTGCCGCCCGCGCCGTGCATCTTCCGGATGATCGTGCGGTCCTTCTTGTCGTGGTCCACCTTCTCGAGGGCGTCGAAGACCTGGCGAGGGGGAGCGGCGAGTGATGCGTGCCCCGCGAGCGACGCGCGCCCGATCGACGGGAGCGGCGAGCGACGCGCGCCCCGCGAGCGACGCGCGCGCCCAGAGCCCAGGGCTCCGCTCGGTGCGGCCCTTTCGGGGAGGCCCACTCGTCCCTCGGGGCGGTCTCAGAGCTGGGACGCTCAGGACGCTCGACGAGACCCGAGAGGGCACGCCCAAGGCGCGCGCGCCGTACCCCAGGCCAAGGCGCGCGCGCCGTACCCCAGGCCAGGGAGCGCGCGTGCCGGACCCCAGGCCAGACTTCCGAGGCTCCTTTCTCGGCCATTTTCCACTCGATTCGGCTCATTTTTGGACGAGCGCTCGTCGCTCCGAGCGCTCTCGACGCGTGGATACTTTCCTCGCGACGATTGAAGTGGCGTCGAAGGCGCGGCCGCGGACGGTCTCGTAGTGCGCGTTCATCGACGTCGGGTCCGAGCCCTGCGACAGGATGATGAGCAGCTTCGAGTTCGAGCAGAAGTAGAAGCGGGGGAAGCGCGACCGCTTGGCCTCGAGGTAGCCCTCGAGCGACTTCTGGCATTTCTCCAGCTCCGTGTACATCTCGGGCAGCTTCGATTTGAGCATCTCGTTCTGGCAGCACTCGACGACGAGGCGCGTCTCCTCGCTCTTGGACATGAGCTTGCCCCAGTCCTTGTCGACCTTGCCGAACTTCTTCGCCTCCATGGGCAGCTGCTTGGCGATGTCGCCGCCCGTGAACACGGACTCGAGCGAGCACCACATGAGCTGGACCTTGACCCAGCGCTCGAGCGTGTCGGACGCGTCCGAGAGCGCCGCGAGCTGCTCCTGGGTCTCCTCGCGGAAGGGCGCGACGTGGCGCATCGTGAGCATGGTCTGGAGCGCCATCTGGGCCTCCTCGAGCTCCTCCATGAGGAGGCCCGTGCCCTGGAGCGTCGGCACCGCGCGCGTCTTCCAGTCCTTGAAAGAGAACTCGCGGACCTGCCAGATGCCGTCGATCTCCTTCAAGTCGTTCTCGATCTTCAGCTGCTTATCCGCGCCGTCGGTGATCTCCATGACGTCCTCGGCGACGGCTTCGAGCTTGAGCTCTAACACCTGTGCGGAGCGCGGCGGCGTGAACGCGCGGATCGGGGGCGTCGGGGGCGATCTCTGGACGGGCGCGTGGCCGATCTCAGGACGGGCGCGCGTCTCTCGTCGCACGGGCGGGCGAGGCGTGAGGTCTCTCGTCGCGCCGCGGCCCAACGGCGCCCAGGGCGACGGTCCCGAAGCCATCGGCGGGACCGCCGACGACGGCGATCCCGCCAGGCCGGGCCGCCGCGGAGCGGCCGCCGCCGGTGCCGCCGCGGGCCTCCCGAGCGCTCTCCCCCGCGCCAAAGTGTCAGGCGCCGGCGGCGACGGTTTGCAGCTTGAACTCGGCGCCCGTCTGGTCGAACTCCATGCCCGTCAATTCCTTGACCTCGTCCCAGTGGCGCGGCATGATCGACGCCTTCGACAGCTCCTGCAGGAGCGGCAGGACGATCTGGAAGTCGTTGATCTGGGTCTGGAGCCGCTTGTAGGCGTCGAAGCCGCGCAGGCGGCTCGGCATCTTCTTGCAGCGGAGCGCGAAGTTGTCCATCGTGCTCGACATGTCCTCGATGTTCGCGACGACCTCCGTGAACTGGAAGAGCTTCCACTCCTCCATGCGGCTCTTGACGTCCGTGTAGAGGCCAAATAGCTGGTCGAAGAGGGAGATGTCCTTCTTCGTCTGCTGCAGCTCCGGGTAGTCCGTGAAGGGCAGCGCGAACAACTCCTCGCCGCCGTGGGCCATGTCGTATTTACGCTGGCACTGCGCGAGCTTGTCCTTGGAGAAGCGCAGGCGGTCCAGGGCCTTCTCGGGCTCGACGCCGGGCACGCCGGGGCCGGACGTGAGCCAGTCCTCGCGTAGCTTGGCGACCTCTTTCTTGAGGAGCATGCGGTCCTTCTTGAGCCGCTTTTTGTGGACGTGCTGCTTGACGGACAGCTCCTCGGCGCGCTTCGCGGCCGTCGCTACGAGCTTGCGCCAGGCGGACCGGAGCACTGTCTTCTTGTCGATCTCCGACTTCTCCATGAAGCCCGACGGCAGGTTGTGCTCGAGCATGTGGTACCTACGAGGCGCGGCGGTGACGACCCTTCGAGCGGCCAAGGGGGGGCGCGCGACCCCGTCGTATGCCCCGTCCGCCGTCCCTGTCGCCTCTCCCCGTCGCGGTGGCGTCGCGGCGTACGGCGGCGCGCGCATTCGAGCCTTCAAGGCGCGCCCGGAATCCCATAGGACGCGGCGCCTCGCATTTCCATGATGGGCGCGATCTCCATGTCGATGCCAGATTCGCGTTCCCGGACCTGTTTGAAGAGGTCCATCATGGAGCGCAGGCCGTCGAGGTCGTCGTCGCGGACGGTCTTCTCGAGCTTCACGGACGTGGACCGGATGTACTCCGACAGCGCCTCTAATCGCTGCTTCGCCTCGATGTGCAAATTGTCGCTGTACGTGACCTTCCAATGCTGGCACTCGCTCTTGAGCTGCGTTTTCAGCGAATTCGTGTTCAGCGAGAGCGCGCCGATGTTGTGGATAGACGGGATCTGTTCAATCGTCTGGTCCACCTTGACGAAGCTTTTCAGCTGGGCCTCGTAGTCGTCCAGACTCGGCTTCGCCATGATGAATTCCTGGTAGGCCTCGCCCTTGTCCTTCTTCCACACCCAGTCGTAGGCGGAGAAGGAGCCGAGGTAGTCGTGCACCGTGTTGCGGATGCCCTGGACGCAGCCCGTGAGCAGCAGAGCGACGCGGACAATTTCGATGTCCTTGGTGATGCGCTCGAAAAACGTCGGCGCCGACGGCTTGTCGCGGAGCTCGCCGGCGACGACGTACCAATCCTTGACGGTTTTAAAGCACTGCAAAATGGCCTGGGCGCTGCGGTTGATGCACTCCTGAATGTCGTCGAGCGACGGCTGCAAAATGACCTCGGGCGGAGCGAGCTGGACCATGACCTCGAAGAACGGCCGCGTCACGTACAAAAAGTTCGTGCCCACGCGCGTTGCGATGCGCTTCTTCAGCGCGTTCATCGAATTCTTCGCGCAGTGGAGCAGCGCCTGGTACATAAAGTGATTGTAGTGCTTCTTGAGCTTGGAGATCTCGTCGTCCGAGACGCGCTCCACGTGGCTGTCGAACTGGTAGGCCGCGATGATCTTTACTAGATCTTCCACGGCGTGCTCGATCTCGAGGTTCTTGCCCTGGAGGAGCTCGCTCTCGCTCATGATGTGCGATTCCTGCATCTTGACGAACTCCTCCACCGTGAACGACTGGTTCTCGGGCAAGTCGACGAGCAACGTCCGCGAGACGACCTTGAGGTTCTTCTCTACGCGGTGCTCGATGATGTCGTTGATGTTCGTCACCAATTGCTCGAGCTTGCGCAGCCCGTGGTGCACGTGGCTCTTGTACGAATCGATGTTCATGGACGTCCACGTGAGCGTGATCATGCCCGGTCGAAGCTCGTATTCCATGTCATTGAAGTGCGGCCGCAAAACCATGGCCGTGACGGGGATGACCATGGTCACGATGCGGTCGTACTCGTTGAGGGCCCAGTGGAGGTCGTTGTAGTAGCTCTTGAGCTTCTCCTCCTGGAATAACACGATTTTCGCCGACTCCGGGATCTCGACGCCCATGCGATCGAGGCACTTGGCCTCGCGGATTAATTGCAGCAGCTCCATGTCGAAATTCACGTACAGCTTCTGGTCCTCGGGGTGGCGGATGATGAGCGTCGCCTGGAGCCCCGACTTGGCCTGGTCGATGGACTGGACCCACGCCTGATGCCACAGGTACTCGAACGCGACGAGCGTCCGCGCGAGCTTGTTGTACATGCGGATGATGCGCCGCGCGCCCTGGCCGTCGAGCACGTTCTGGTTCGACTCGAACTGCTTCATGGGCTCCTACGAAGGCGCGGGGGCGTGAGCGGTCGGCGCGTCGACGGCGGGCGCGCGACGGCGGCGCGCGAGCGGCCGAGGCGGGTCCCGGGCGTGCGCGGCGCGGGGCCCCCGGACGCCCGCGGCGCGGGGAGCGCCCGCGGCGCGGGGAAGGGGCGCGTGCGAGACGCGGGCGCGCGCCTCGATGCGCTTCAGGAGGTGGCGGCTCCAGGTGATGTTGCCCGCGACCGGCGGCAGGTTGCGCGGAATCGGCGGGTCGTGCTTCTGTTTCTCGTACAGCTGCTGGACCTGCTCGAGCTCGATGCCGTAGTTCTGGAAGATGATGTTTAATTTGCTGTCCAGATCCGATTTGAGCGTCTCGCGCTGCAGAATCGACTGGAATTTGTGCAGCAGGTTCAACGAATTTTCGATAGACGTGATATTTTCGAACGACTGGTTGATAAAGTGCTGTAGCGCGCCCTCCAGGTCGCTGATCTTCACGTTGAACTCGACGTAGTCGCCTGCGGGAGCGTGGCGGTGAGGGGGCTGGGCGCGCGGAGACGGGAGCGAGGCGGAGCGCTCGGCGACGCGCTCGGCGACGCGCCGCGGCCCCGGAATCGCGGCCGGGGACGCGCCCCGCCGGCCCGGAGCGCGCCCCGCCGGCCGGGAGCGCGCCGACGCGCGCGCCGCGCGCCGGGCGAGGCGGAGAGCCCGGCGGAGCGCTCGGCGGAGCGCTCGGCGGAGCGCTCGGCGACGCGCTCGGCGGCGCGCTCGGCCCCGGAATCGCGGCCGGGGACAGGCCCCGCCGGCCAGGAGCGCGCGCCGCCGGCGGGGAGCGCGCCGACGCGCGCGCCGCGCGCCGGGCGCGGGAGAGAAGCGCGGACGCGGGGCGGTGCGGTCGAACTTGTTGTTGTGGTAGTCCAAAAGGTCGTGGTTCTTCTGGCGGAAGTCGCGCACGATGTTGTGGAACTGATCGATGAGCTCCTCCATGCCTGCGGAGCGCGCGCGCGGGTCGGCGGACGCGCCCGGCGCCCCGGGGCGGCGCGCGGCCGCGCGGGCGGTCGGCGCGACGTCCTCATCGCGTCGAGTCCGCCCCCGCGGAGACGGACGCCGGCGCGGCGCCCTCGAGCTTGTTGTTGCTCAGGGATTTGAACTGGTCGATCGTCGAGAACATGTCGATCAGTTTGATGATGCGGCGGCAGAAGAGGTCGAATTTGCCGAAAATGTGCATCTCGTTGAAGTCGAATTGCTTGCCCTTGGGCATGGATTGCAGCTTCTTCTTCGTCAGGCGGTACTGTTCCTGGTACGCCTCCGAGAGCTTGAGGCAGCTCTCGAGCTGGCGGACGAGCTCCTGCTCGTCCTTCTCCCAGAGCGAGTCGTGGAGCGACGGATCGATCGTTTTCGTGACCTCGTCCGGGCGGATGCCCCAGATGGACGCCTTGCAGTTGACGATCATCTGGTCCGTGATGCACGCGAAGAGCGCCTAGGGGGACGCGCGGGGTGAGCGGCGCGCGCGCGGCTCGAAGCGACGCGAAGGGGCGCGGGCGGGGACCGTCATGCGCTCGTTCGTCGAGTAGTAGCGCGCGATGGTGTGGATCATCTTGATGCTGTTCGTGAGCGCGGGCAGCGTGTCGATGATCGTCGTCGCCGTGCCCTTGTAGAGCGGCTCGATGAAGCGCTCGAGCGTGAAGAGGTACTTGACGTTGTCCTTGGCCTCGTTCGCGGCCTCGGTGATGTTCACGTCCGTCTGCTTCCAGCGGCGCAACAGCGACATCATCTTCTGCTTCGACGGGTCCGCGCTGTTCTTCGTGACGCTCTGGAGCAGGTTGATGACGGACTTGCAGTCCTTCCGTTTTAATTGTTCCGCGATCGACGTGAGCCGCTGCATGCGGTTCCGCCAGTTGTCGAGCTCCTTGAGCGGGCCGACGTCCTCGGACTCGTCGTCGGCCGTCTGCTTCGACGTGGGCTCGTCGAGGTAGGCCTGGATCTGGTTGCACCAGCCCTCGAGGAGCCCCTCGAAGTGCGGGATGAGCTCCGGGTTCTGCTTCGCCTGCTGGCTGAACGTCTTCGCGTTCAGCACGTCCGGCGACGTGAGCGTCGGCTTGTCCAGCACGAGCCCGCCGATGAGGCTGCTCAGGGCCTCCTTGACCGTCGAGATGAAGTGGCCCATCTCCGTCGTGAAGTCGGACCGCTGCTCCTCGGACGCCTTCCCCCACTGCTCGCTCGAGTCGAAGGCCGGCATGAAGCACGAGTCGAGGTACGTCGAGATGGACCCGAGGGCCGTGCCGCTGAGCTCGCAGTAGAGCAGCTCCGCCGTCGACTGCTTCGTGAGGTCGATGGCCGTGCCCGGGGGCACCGCGCGCACGAAGACGCAGCACTTCGTCGTCAGCCGCGTCGTCGACCCCTGGCTGAAGAAGAGCTCCGGGGGCTGCTCGTTGCCCGGCCAGCCCTCGGCGTCGACGTCGCCCTGGTCCACGGCCGGCGGCTGGTAGAAGACGAAGAGCTTGTTGTCCGCGGCCTCGCCGTTGAAAAACGCGAGCAGCTTCGACGCGTTGGCGGGCTGGCGCACGAAGCCTTGCACCTACGCGGCGCCGCCGGATCCGCGCCGCGCCGCGGCGACGGGGGGGCGGGAGGGGCGGGGGGCGCGGGGCGCGGGGATGTTTTCGCGCGGCGCCGGCGCGGACCTTGATGTTGTCGATGTCCGGCTCAAAGGCCGACACGATCTTCGCCACCACCCAGTGGTGGCGCTGGGTCAACGCCATGTCGCGTTACCGGGTCGCGACCGCCTCCCCCTATGCCAGAGGGCGACGACCTTCCACCGACCGGGCAGCCAGCGCGTCTCGTCCCGGGAGAGACGCCGTTGCGGACCCGCAATCGGGATACGTTGCCGGCAACCACGGCCCGGCGGACTTGGCGAGGACGAGCGCCAGTGGCACTGCGAGCGCAGTGGCAGCAGGGCGCGCACCGCACGACAACACAGCCGTCGGCGCGCCGCACGACACGCACCGCAGCCGCGGGCGCGCCGCACGACACGCACCGCAGCCGCGGGCCCGCGCCGCACGACACGCACGCCGCAGCCGCGGGCGCCGCGCGACACGCACCGCAGCCGCAGCAGCCGTACCGCGCCCGCGTCCCACACACACACGCACACCCTTCACACAAAACACACCGCGCCACTACAAGCACGGCGCACGCCTCCAAAACGGGGTCTTTTTTCCACGGCGCTCGGGCTTAGGATTGGCGCGGGAGAGCGCCAAAGCCGCATCTATAACCACCAACGGTCGCCGTACACCGGCCGTGGGTGACCTGTCTCAGCGGTACACGCCCGCAGGCACGCGCGCGCCGCCGGCGAAGCTCGGGCGACCTCCGCGCCGCGCGCCGCCGCGTCCGAGCGCCTCCGTTCGTCCGCGCCGGGTGACGAGAATACTCTTACCAATGGATCCTTCCGAAACTACGCGTGTAGAGGCCAAACGTTTTGTGCGTGTCCGACGGCAGCCACCGCGTCGCGCGCGCCACGGGGGACGCCGCGCGGCCGCGGGCGACGCGCTCCGCCCCGCAGGCGATCGCCGCGTCGCGCTCCCGCGGGCGTCTCCCCCTCGCTCGGCGCGCGGCCGCGTCCGCTCATCGGCGGCGACCGCGCGCGGTCGATGATGAGAGATTCCGGAAGCCTTCAAAGTTCACTGAGAATATTTAGCTGAGAGAAACACTTCGTTCCAACCTTAGACCGCGTCACGGTCGTCCGCCGCGCTTCGCCCGTGCGCTCCTCGGTGCTGATGTCGTCGTCTCGCAGGCGTAGCGCGAGTTTGTAACGATTTCGATTTAGTTTGAGGTGCGAGCGGGGGGGAGTGGGGTTGTGGCGTCAGTCAGGAGAGGGCTGAGCGTCACGACGGCGTCGTGGGCCAGGAATCGAAGGCGGTCACTCGAGGCGCGCGTCGCCGGAGCGCTCGCCGAGGCGCAGGGCGGCGGCGCGCGGCGACTGAATCAAGTGGACACCAAGTTGGACACCGCGGCGACCGTCCAGTCGCCGCCGCTGGGCGTCGTCGTCGCCCGCGAAGTCGAGGCGCGCGAGCGCGGCGATGGCGTCCATGCGCGCGAGCGCGGCGATGGCGCCCCGGTGGCCTTCCTCGGCCGCCCGCGTGTAACAGACTCTGGCTTGCTTCAGAAGGTTATTGGCTGATTCGATGTCCTTGACGTCTTCCGAGTCATATTCATCGGCCATAAAACCTTCATACTGGACCCCAGCTCTGAACCAATACGCTCCAGGCTCTTCAGCGGCGCCGAGGATTGTCGCGATCTCGTCGGTGCCCGCGGCCGCGCCCTCTTTCAAAAGCGATTCCGTCTCTTTCGCCAGCGACTCCGTCTCGAGCTTGACAGCCGCGGCGCGCCGCAGGAGCTCGATCTCCGGCGTCGACGCGAACGCGCCGGCGCGGTCCAAGTCGATCTTCACCGACGACAGCTCGCCCGGCAATTCCCCGGCGAGTTTGGCCTTAGCGCTTCCAAGGTGCCACGCGGCCGCGGAATCGTCATCGACGACGCCGTTCTCGATCGCGGAGAGGACCAGCGGCCGCGTCGTCCCCGACGCGTCCGCGAGATGCTCACCCATCGGTAGGTTCGTCAGAGGACTTTTGGCCTTCTTAGACAGCCAGCGCTTGATGGCGGCGCGCTCGTAGATGCGGCCGTCTTCGGCGAGGACTGGCAGCACGGGAAGCGCCGCCGTGATCGGGCAATTGAGGGACTCCAGGACGCTCTGGGAGAAGGCGCTCTCGCCCGACTTCTTGGCCTTCTTCCGGGCGCGCGTGGACATCTTCGTCGGGGCTTGCGGGTACGAGCAACGCGGTGCTTGGGCGCTCGAGCTTTTCACCACTTCTCTCAGTCGCTCGCCAAACGGACGCGTATTTGCACTCCGGCACCCCCTTGAGGCCGTAGCTGCTTGAAATGGCGAGGGCTTCGGCGTCGCCGCGACCACGCCCTATCACTCGCGCCGACACGTTTAGAAGTTCCAGGTCGTGGCGATACACTGCGGCGCGCGGCCGCGGGCAGGCGGTCAGTCGAGGCGCGCGAGGCGCGTGAGCGCCTCCAGGCGCGCGAGCGCGTCGATGCCACCCTGGTGGCCTTCCTTGGCCGCCCGCTTGTACCACTTTCGGGCCGCCTTCAAGCGAAACTTGATTTCTTCGATTTCGATGTCTCTTTGGTCAGGGCCGCCAAACAAATCTTCAAGGAGACAGTGGGCGATTTCTCCTTCATGACCCTTACCAAGATTGAATGCAGACGCTCCAGGCTCTTTCGCAGCGCTCAGAATCGTCTGGATCTCGTCGACGCCCGCGGCCTTGCCCTCTTTCAAAAGCGATTCGGTCTCTTTCGCCAGCGACTCCGTCTCGAGCTTGACGGCCGCGGCGCGCCGCAGGAGCTCGATCTCCGGCGTCGACGCGAACGCGCCGGCGCGGTCGAAGTCGGCCTTCGCCGTGTCTTCGCTTAATCCAGAGCTATTACCATCCCAAGTAGATTCATACCTACATAGGGCCGACGCTGCTTCCTTTCTCTTAAATGTTCATAATCAATTTTTGACATGCCATCGACGTCGGCGCCGTAGTCCAAAAGAAGTCGCGCCACGTCGAGTGCCGCGGCTATCTCAGAAGGTGATTCAATAAAATCGAAGTTGTCCAAGCAAGCCACATTCAGCGGCGTGCCATAAAAGTAACCCGGCTGATTCGGATCAGCGCCAGCTTCTAATAGTAGCTTGATAATCCCGAGATGACCGAAATTAGTAGCGTGATGAAGCAGCGGGACATCGTTGTAATCGTCGCCACACGAAGAGTTCACGTCACCACCGTCCCTGATCCACGCACACACCTTCCGAACATCACCTGTGCGCATGACGGCCTTGACGATCGCACGCGGGACCTCCGCCATCGCGCCGCCTCCTAGCTCTAGTCGATCTAACTCCTGATAATTCTGCCACAAAAATCGATTTAGTAGGGATCAGGCACCCTAGGCGCGAGCCAACACGAAACATAAACAGACAGTACTTTACACCGATGCGTACTCGTGGCTCCGCGAGCCGAGGCCGCTGCGCGTCGCGCCGGCGCGCGGCGCGGCGCGGTCCGAGAGCGTCCAGAGCGGGTCGTGCCAGAACGGGCCCGGCAGCAGGAGCGCCGCGGCCGCGGGCGGGAGCGTCGCGAGGTCCGCCACGCGCTCGAACTTGGCCTCCCAGCGCGCAAAGTGGGACACGGCGAGCACGTGCGCCTCGAAGCGGTCCGCCTTGGCCTCGCAGTGGTAGAGCGGCCGGTAGACGACGTCAAAGTCCTTCTTCTCGTGGTTCCACGCGTGGCCCAGGACCTGGTAGTACTCGCCCTTGAGGCTCCAGACGTCGACGCCGCGGAGCACGTCCGCCGCCTCGACGGTGTCGGCGCGCTCGAGCCGGCGGCGCTCGGCGGCCAGCTTCTCGATCTCGCGGTCGTAGTAGCGCCGCTCCCACTCCAGGTATGCGACGGCCGCGACGGCCAGCGACGTCGCGCAGGTCGCGGCGGCCTTCCAGGCACCGCTCGTCGCCATGGAGCTGTGCTTTTTGCTGAGACGCTTTGCGAGCGGTGCGGCGCGAAGCGGTGCGGTGCGAAGCGGTCCGGCGGCGCGCGCGGGCGGCGAGCGACGACTTCTCCGAAGGCCACTGCGGTGCGGTGCGAAGCGGTCGGCAGCGCGCAAGGAGGAGAACGACGACTTCTCCGAAGGCCACAGCGGTGCGGCGCGAAGCCGTCGGCGGCGCGCAAGGCGGAGAACGATGCGAAGCCGCTCTCGCCGCACTCTCCCAAGGCCTCAAGATTGATGCACTTGCACAGGCAACAAAATGAGCTCGCGATCGACAAACCATAAAGCGCCCCCCCCCGCCTAGGCGAGGTCCGTCCCCCAGTCGAGGGCCGGGAACTTGACGCCGACGTCGTCGCAGTGGGACCAGGTGAAGGAGTCGTAGAGGAACGACATGCGGTACTCGTGGGGGTTGAGCATGTGGAAGAGGTCGCCGTTCGAGAGGAAGGTCGACGTGAACTTGGAGCCGTTGATGGGCGCCGAGGGGTCGGCGACGCGCGTCGGGCTCACGGTGAGGTCGAAGGCGTGGTGGCCGTCGCAGCCGTAGCGCGAGTACTGGCACGCCTTCGCGCCGCCGAGGTCCGTCGACGTGACCCACGACGAGTCGTTGAAGGGCCGCACGATGCGCCGGTACTGGAGCAGGCGGTCCACGGTCGGGTGGATGGGCCAGAAGGACACGTCCACCGGCGACGCCGACTCCATCTGCTCGCCCGGCGACCACGGCGTCGAGCACAGCTTCTCGACGACGGCCCGCCTCCGCGCGTCGTCCAACCCGTCGCTCGACGACCAGTCCCCGAACGTGGGCCGGTCGACGAACATGGCGTCCATCATGGTCTCCGACACGTTGTTCTTGCAGATCATGTGGCAGTCGTTCTGCGGCGTGTCCGCGGAGCAGAACGTCGGCGCCTCGAGCTCGTGCGCGCGCCACAGGTTCTTCGGGATGTTGATCATGTTCAGCGCGATGCGCGCGATGGCCGACGACGGGATGTCGTCGCCGAGGTCCTCCAGCAGGTTGCCGCAGTTCGCGTAGCCGCCGATCATGAAGTGCACGGGCCCGTGCGGCGCGTACGGCGCCGCCCACGCGTAGTCGTACCACGTGTCGTACTCCTCGGAGAACGTGATGTTGTAGTGGATGCCGCAGGACGGCCACCAGTCCAGGTTATAGGAGAAGCCGCAGAACGTGTGCGCGCGCGTCACGAACGGCGACTTGTTCGTGTTCCACGGCGACCGCAGATAGCCGTAGGAGTTGTGCACCGTCGCCGACGCGTCGTGGGTCACGCGCTGGTAGGCGAAGCGGCCCGTCGCCACGGTCCGCGCCGCCGTCGCCGCCGTGCCGAACCAGTCGTCGGTCCAGACGTCCTGGGCCCAGAGCTCCGTCAGGCCCCGGTAGTTCGCTTCTTCCGTCAGCGTCGACTCGGCCGTGAGCATGGACAGGCGCCGCTCCGGCGGCGTCACGCCCTTGGCGCCCACGGGGCGGCCGCCCAGCAGATTCGTCTCGTCGTCCGTGAGGCCGTTCTGCTTCTGGATCGTGCCGATCTGGCTGTCCTCGACGTCGTTGAACGGCGTGCGGTCGTGGGGGTCGCTGATGCCCTTCTCCGGGGCGACGACGTCCTGGACGTAGTCGGCCCGGCGCGCCGCCTTGTAGGACGTCTCGTAGTCCTCCGTGTAGTCCCAGTAGGGCACGGACAGCGCGGGCGCGACGGCCTGGAGCGACCGCTCGAACTCGTCCGTGAGCGAGATGTGCTGGAGCATGAAGCCCATGCCGTCGTGGAGCGCGTCGTTCTGGCGGCCCGCGGCGCGCTCGAGGTGGACGCGGTTGAAGTAGTCGAGCTCGTGGTAGTCCGGCCCATAGAGGCGCGACCCCTCGGCCTCGCCGACCTTCGTCAGCGTCACGAACGTGTCCAGGAACAGGGTCCGGTCGTCGTCGCTCAGCGTGCGGATGGACCGGCGCACGTAGCGGCACAGGAAGGTCCGCGCCGCGCTCGACGTCGCGCCCTCCGCGGCCGCGGGGCCGCCCGACGCGACCGCGAGCGACACGCGGTAGGACCCGAGCTTCGACACGCGGACGGTGGGCGTCGCCTCGCCGTGCGTCGACGTCTCGCTGTCCACGGAATCGAGGGGCCCCTCGACGGTCCAGGACCAGCCCAGGGCCGCGTCCGCGTAGCTCGCGACCTCGGCGCCGGCCGCGTCTCTCGCGACGAGCTCGTGGTCCCGGTGCGGCTCGAGGAGGCCGCCCTCGCCGAGGAAGGGGTAGCCCCTGCCCGCGAAGCCCGCGCTCCGCGTGTAGTCGTTGTGGGCCACGAGGCTCAGCTCCCCGAAGTCGACGGACGCCGGCGCCAGCGGCGCGCCGACGGCGGCGAGGAGCGCCGCCGACGCCCCGGACGCGTAGCCCAGCGTCCCGACGGCGGCGACGCAGAGCGCCGCGCCGCCGGCGGCGTACCATCTCACCCGCGCGGCCGGCGCGGCCCCGCCGATGGGCCGGTAGCCGCTGGCCATCATGCGGGCAGCCCGGACGATCGTAGTCGAATACAGTCGGGCCGACGGTGCCGAGATGAAATCCTGCGATAACGACATTGCACCCTCCTCTGGGCTGCCCGATAGAGCGCCCGCTTCTGTTAGCTGGTGGAGCCCGCGGGTTGGCGTGGTCACACCATGGCGGAGTCGGACCCGGAGGCGACGACGACGCACCTCGCGGACCGCTACCCGCAGATCGACACGCCCCTGCGCGTCGAGCCCCCGGCGAACATGAAGGCGCCCCACCGCGTCGACACGCCGAGCCGCGACGCCCAGATCCGGCGGTCCGCCTACTCGCCGCGGGCCTACGTGACGCGGCGCACGCTCCTGGACAAGATCGGCGAGAGCCCCGGGGACGCGGAGCGGCTCCTGGAGCCCGGCGCGACGAAGAACGTCGCCGAGGAGCTGCCCGAGCAGTCCGCGCTCGGGCCCTTCAAGACGGAGGTGTCCAACTACACGATGCTCGCGTTCAGCAGCCAGCGCGCGGGGAAGCGCGAGATGGAGGCCCAGGCCTACTTCGCCATCGGCGTCCTCCACGACAACGTGGGCCAGTACGGCACGGCGCTCGAGTCGTACGGGTCGTTCCTCGACGTCGCGCGGAAGATGCAGGACCGCGTCGCCGAGGGCCTGGCCTACAACTCCATGGGCGTCGACTGCATGCTCAGCGCCTGCCCGCCGTCGCCGTCCGGCGGCTTCGGCGCGAACCAGCTCGGCGAGGGCGCCGTCGCGCACCTCCGGCGCGCGATCGAGTTCCACGACGCGCACCTCAAGGTCGCGGACGAGGGCGGCCGCTTCATGGCGTCGACGAATTTGGGGCTGTGCTACGGGGCCATCGGCGACGCCCTGGCGTCCGCGCGGCACCACCAGGACGCGCTCCGCATCGCGATCTCGCTCCAGTCGTTCTCCGGCCAGTCCATCTCCGTGGGCAACCTGGGGTCCCTGGCCATGCGCCAGGGCGACTACGCGACGGCGCGGCCCTGCATGGAGCAGCACCTCCAGCTCGTCCAGAGCCTCCAGGACCAGGGCGCGGAGATCCACGCGTACATGCAGCTGGGGCACCTCGCGATGGCCGACAAGGACTACGAGACCGCGCTCAAGTCCTTCGTCGAGGCCGCGAACATCGCCGAGTCGCTCCAGGAGCTCGGCACGCTCAAGCGCGCCAACTGCTACGTCGGCATCGCCAAGGGGTCGTTGACCATGTCCGACATGTTCAGCGGCTTGATCGACACGATCCGCGCGACGGACAAGGCGAAGAAGGAGCCCAAGGCGCCCAAGATCGTCTCCGACGACGTCAGCGCGACGCTGGGGGCGCTGTTGGCCTAGGAGGTGGAGTAAAGAGGTGAGTTTGATATTGAACTTCATGTTGACTCACAACATCGGAGAGCCTCCGAGTCGACGAGTCGCAGACGCTTCGCGCTGTCACTACACTCGCCCGCGCGCCGCGCCGTCTCACCGCCGCAGAAAACCCGCCGCGCCGCAAGAAAATGGCCGCCCTCGAGGCCCGGTCCGTGCGCTTCGCCGTGGACTACGCCGGCGACGCGCCGAAGATCAGCGACGCGTGCAAGAACTTCATGGCCTACCGCGTCGCCGCCCACGCGACGGACGGCAAGACGTCGAAGCTCGAGGCGGACCGGTTGGCGCGCCTCGAGATCCTCTGCGCGCGCGCCTGCATGCGCGCCGTCAACACGGCCGCGCCGCTCTCCGGCGACGCGGCGAACGCGCTCGCGGCGCTCCGCGCGTCGGACCCCAAGGCGCTGCCCTCGAAGACCTTCGGCCGGCAGTTCCTCCGCGACGCGTCCGTCGCGGCCGCTGTGCGCGCGGCGGCGGCGCCCCAGGCGGGCCTCGACGGCTTCGACGCGGCGTTCGTCGACGCGTTCCTGGCGACGGCGGCGGACGCCGACGACGACCTGGTCTGGGCGCCGGACTACAAGCAGGCCCTCGCGCGGCGCCACGAGGCCCGCAAGCAGAACGCCGTCATCCGCCTCGCGACCCAGGAGCCCGTCGAGCTCGACCCGGTCCTCCAGGCCGAGGCCGACGTCGTCCACAAGGCCGTCGTCGACGCGGCCAACAACGCGCGCGAGGACGGCGCGTCGCCGCGGGCCGGCGCCGCGCGGCCCCTGCCGGCCCTCGGCCGCCTGCCCATGGACCCGCCGTCGCCGCCGAAGAAGGACCAGGTCTAATTGTTGAAGTTTGCGTGTGGTCCTTGTCGCAGTCGCCTAAATTGCCACTGGCCTCGACTCGATAGACTCCTCGCGCGCGCGCGCGGCGCGGCGCGGCGACGCAGCAGCAGCGCAGCGATGCGCCGCGCGCTGCTGGCGGCGTTGCTCGCCTGCGCGTCGGCGGGCCGCTGCGGCGACTGGGACTGCCCCGCGCCGGGCTCGAGAGGCCCGGCGCGCGACGCGGACGGTCCGCGCTGGCAGGACATGTTGCACTACCACGTCGCCAAGAACGCGGGCACGACGCTGCGGAGCGTGCTCATGGCGCGCTACAACGGCACGGAGCTGCACGGCCCGACGAAGCGCGCCTACGCGTTCACCTACGTCGAGCCGCAGTGGCGGGGCCGCTACTTCGTGGCCATGGCGCGCGACCCGACGGCGAAGCTCCTGAGCCAATTTTTCTACGCGCGGAGCACGCTCGGCGGCGCCTACGGCGACTGGCACCGGTGCGTCACGTTCGGCGAGTACGTGGAGTCGCGGCGCGCTCGCCACAACCACCAGTACGGCCAGATGGTCACGGGGAACCGCAAGGGTGCCTGCGGAAACGATGCTGAGAAGCCGCTCGCGCGGCCGCAGCACCGGGCGACGATCGCGATGCTCTGCGCGGGCGGCGAGCCCGCGCTCCGGGAGCGCATCTTGGAGATCCTGCGCGAGCCGCGGCTCTTCCTGGGCATGGTGGAGGAGTTCGACGCGTCGCTGCTCGCGCTCCAGGCCGAGACGGGCCTGCCGGACGTGACCTACTGCCACCGGCGGTCGACGAAGGGCGCATCGACGAAGCCCGACGCGCTGGACGAGGCGACGCGGGCGGACGTGCGCGCGCGCAACGTCTTCGACGAGCTCTTCTACGCCGCGGCGCGCGAGGTCTTCGAGTGGAAGAAGTGCTGCTACGGCGTCGACGCCGCCGCGGTGGCCGCGTTCCGGGCGACGAACGCGGCGTACCAGGCTCGCGCCTGCCCGCCCGAGGACAAGATGCAGAAGCCCGTGGACCCGGCGACGGTGGGCAACCCGGCCTGGCACCGGCCGGCGAACGCGAGCCGGTGCGCGTCCCTCGACCGCGAGCGGTACGCGCTCCCCCGGCGCGACGGCACCGCGAACCGCGGCGCGTGGAAACCGAAAGGGGACGCGAATCCGGCCTTCGAGCGCTGGCGCAAGCGGTGCGAGGAGGCGCTCGCCCAGGGTCTAACAACTACTTAGCGCCGCCCGGACCTCGTCGGCCGTCGCGGAGGTGACGACGGATCCGAGGTAGATCGACCGGCCGAGGCGCGGGTGGTCGATGATGGACACGCCGCCGATGGTGACGAGGCGGTAGCCCAGCGCGGAGTGGGCGACCTCGACCTCGTTGAACGAGCTGCCGCCCATGGACGTGCGCGCGGGCGTGCCGTCCATGTCTCCGTGGTCGAAGAACGCGCCGCTCGGTAGACGCTCGGCGAGCCCCGCCGCGAACCGCGCGAAGACGTCGTAGAGGCGGCAGCGCTCCGCCTCCGTCGTCGCGTTGATGTCCATGATGTCGATGGCCGCCTTTTGCACCGTGACGACGACGCGCAGCTTCTTCATGCCCTGCGCGTCGGGGAAGACGTGGGGCACGAAGATGGCCACGGGCGACGCCATCTCGTGCGCCGAGACCTCCATGGGCGCGCCCTCGACGGTCTGTTCGCGCACGGCGACGACCGTGCGCTGCAGCCGCTTGACCGCCGCGCGCGACGGCGGCGGCGTCGGCGGCGGCGCGCCCTTGGCGGTGGCCTCGCTCGCGGCGGCGTCCGTGGGAGTGCAAGGTTTGGCTGCTTGCAGCGGCGCGGCGGCCTTGCTGGCAGCGTCTTGCAGCGGCGGCGCGGCCTTGCTGGCGACAGCTTCTTGCGGTTGCTCGAAGGCGCAGCCCATGCTCGTTACGCTGCAATCGCTGTCGCACGGTGCTCACTGCCGCAGGTTCGAGCAGGTCTGACTGGATGGTCCGCAGCCTGTTTGTGTGAAGTGCCCTGCAGTCAAGATGCACTTTGATCGTGACATCAATTTTGTTGCCGCCGAAACTCGAAGAGCTGCCCGGCCGCACCCGCGCGCCTCGACCCGCTGTCGAGTGCGCAGCAAATATGGAGGAGGAGTTCTACATCGAAGACGACGCCGCGCTGCTGCGACCGCCGCACGAGCAGACGCGGAAGGCCCGCGCCCGGGGGCTGCCCCTCGCCGCGCTGCTCCTCGTCGCGTCGGCCCTCGTCTTCGTCAAGAACGGCGTCCTGCGGCAGGACGACGCGATCGAGCTCCACTCCGAGGGCGCGTCGCTGAGCTTCGCGGCCTGCGCGCAGTACGACGACGACGCCTTCTACCCGGCGGACCCGATCACCGGCGCGGCGTGCTTCTCGCAGGACGTCGAGACGAGCTGCTTCATGCACGACCTGCCCCAGTACGCGGCGCTCGCGAGCAACTGCGCGGGCACCTGCGGCGACGACGCCTGGTCGAACCTCTGCTCCTGGCAGGCCATCCGGGCCCTGCCCGCGACGTGCGACAACGCCTTCGCCAAAGTCGCGCCGGATCCGGACGCCCGCGGCGGCCGGAACCGGGGCCCGCGGTCGCCGACGGGCCAGGTCGACTACGACGACACGGCGCCGAACGCCGTCAAGGCCGGCGACGGCTGCGGCGCCCACTCGTTCTGCTCGACGTGCTACGACGACGACGGGACGCTGAGCCCCTACTGCGACGCGGTCACCAAGTTCTACGTCGCGGCCCACGGCATGGACAAGGTCTGGATGACGGGCGTCTACTTCTGGCGGAGCACGGACCTCGACTTCTGGTGCGCCGACGACACGCAGGCGGCGCTCGCGGCCTACGCGGCCGGCGGCGGCGAGCCGACGGCGCGGCTCCTCGAAATCGCGCCCGCGGCGCTCAAGGCCGAGCCGTACCGCGCGCGCTGGGTCCCGGGCACGGACCCGGCGGACTGGCTGTCGTAAGAGGCGCCTTACTCCACGTAGGGCGCGTCCTTCTCCGGGTCCCGGGGCTTGTCGAGCGGGCTCCGCTTCGCGTCGCTGCCGTAGAAGCGGCCGTTGCCCTCGAGGTCGTCGAAGAGCAGGGCGAGCGGCGCGCGCGTGCCTTCGTCGGGGGTCTTGGCCTTCATGGCCCGGGTCGCGAGGATGGGCACGAGGAACGACGGCAGGAACCAGGGCGCCGCGGTGACCAGGAGATCCGTGTTGACCAAGCCAGGGGTGCACGCGTTGATTTTCAGGGCCGGGTGCTCCCGCGCGAGGCAGATCGTGTGGCAGTTGAGCAGGGCCTTGCTCAGGCCGTAGCCGCCCCGCGACGCGCCGAGGCCCAGGGCCGCGAGGTCCGGCGCGGCGAGCGCCTCTTCGACC
Source organism: Aureococcus anophagefferens (assembly GCF_000186865.1). Lineage (NCBI taxonomy): Eukaryota > Pelagophyceae > Pelagomonadales > Pelagomonadaceae > Aureococcus > Aureococcus anophagefferens. Next base: position 149,759 of record NW_008705578.1, read on the forward strand.
AACGCGTCGATGCCGTCCCTCGTGGGATCCGTGAAGAATTTCTGGCGCTCCGGCGGCGCGTTGACGACGCAGGTCGGCGCCGCGCCGGAGCTGATCTCGACGATGCGGCCGCCGTCCGCGAGGAGGGGCAGGAAGGCGGCGTCGACGCGGATCGGGCCGCGGACGTTCGTCTCCAAAATCTCGGCCACGGTGCCCGCGGCGATGCCGGCGTTGTTCACGACGCCGTAGAGCGGCGTGGCGCCGTGGCGCTTCGCCACCTCCGCGGCGGCGGCGGCGACGGAGGCGTCGGACGTGCTGTCGAGCTCGACGACGGAGACGCGCGGCGACGCCAGGGACGCGGCGGCGGCGTCCCCGCGCGCCTTGGAGCGGCAGGCCAGAATGACCTCGACGTCGTCGTGGTCCGCGACGCAGCGCTTCGCGATGGCCAGGCCGATGCCCTTGTTGGCGCCCGTGATGAGGATGCGGCGGACCATGGCGGATGGCGGTGGTGAACTCGAGGCGGGCAGCCTGCGGAGAGCGGCTTCGTTTGCGGCATGGTGCCAGCAGACCTGCGACTGTTTGAGCTTGCTGAACGTCGCGTGTAACTCGTACGATGCGCTCCATCCTCTTCAGCTGCGCGCTGGTGGGCGCGGCGGCGTTCCAGGCGCCCCAGCAGACGGCGCGGACGGGCGGCGCCCTGCGCGCGACGAAGTTCGACAAGTCGAAGATCGCCGAGGACATCACGGAGCTGATTGGGGGCACGCCCATGTGCAAGCTGCGCAAGGTGCAGGGGGACAAGTGCCAGGCGGAGATCGTCGTCAAGCTCGAGTCCATGGAGCCCTGCAACTCCGTCAAGGATCGCATCGGCCTGTCCATGATCGCCGAGGCCGAGAAGCGCGGCGACATCGCGCCGGGCAAGACGACGCTCGTCGAGCCGACGTCCGGCAACACGGGCATCGCGCTCGCCATGGTCGCGGCGTCCAAGGGCTACGACATCGTCCTGACCATGCCCGAGTCCATGTCCATGGAGCGGCGAGTGCTTCTCAAGGCCTTCGGCGCGGACCTCGTGCTCACGCCCGCCGCCAAGGGCATGGGCGGCGCCGTCAAGAAGGCCGAGGACCTCGTCGCGTCGATGGGCGACAAGGGCTACCTGCTCCAGCAGTTCAACAACCCGGACAACCCGAAGGTCCACCGCGAGACGACGGGCCCGGAGATCTGGGAGCAGACCGACGGCAACATCGACGTGCTGCTCGGCGGCGTCGGCACGGGCGGCACGATCACGGGCTCCGCCCAGTTCCTCAAGCCCCTCAAGCCGAGCCTCCAGGTCATCGCCGTCGAGCCCGCCGAGTCCGCCGTCCTCACGGGCGGCGCGCCGGGGCCCCACAAGATCCAGGGAATCGGCGCGGGCTTCATCCCGGGCAACGCGGACACGTCGCTCTTCGACGAGGTCGTCCAGATCGCGTCCGGCGACGCCATCGACATGGCCCGCCGCATGGCCAAGGAGGAGGGCATCTTCTGCGGCATCTCGTCCGGCGCGGCGGTCCTCGCGGCGAAGATCGTCGGCGAGCGCGACGACATGAAGGGCAAGCGCATCGTCGTCATCATCCCCTCCTTCGGCGAGCGCTACCTCTCGACCATGCTCTTCCAGAACCTCTGGGACGAGGCCCAGCTCATGAAGGCCGAGTAGGCGGCCCGCGTGTGCTCCCCCTCCCGCCCCCTCCCCGCCCTCGCGCGCTCCGGGAAAAAAGCGCGCGCTTAAAAACAGAGGGACAACGTCCGGAAGCCGGGCGGAGCGGTAGGAAGCAGCGAGACATGTCGGTCCCGCGCGGGTAAAAAGAGGGTTCCGCGGCGATCGCGATAAAGTAGGCATGTTGAGGTTCCTATATCATTCATTCGTGGGCAGTCCAACGATGTTGGCCAAACGCCGGCGTGGCTAGAGCGCCGGGCAGCCCAGGAGCCGAGCTCAAACCATGCCGTCGAGTCCCGGCGGGATCCCGGACTACGAGGCCATCAGCTCGCGGGAGCGGGCGCTGGAGCAGTACGCCCAGGACCTGCACCGGCGCGAGATCCAGCTCATGCGCGACCGGCTCCACCCGCGGCCGCTGTCCGCGGCGCCGACGCCCATCCCCGAGGTGCGGCGCAAGGGCCCGCCGTCGGCGGCGGCGCGCATCCAGCGCGCGCGCGCCGCGGTCGCGGCCGCCGCCGCGTCCGACGACGACGACGACGACGACGACGACGACGGGAGCTTCCTGCTCACGGGCGGCGCGGCGTCGACGGCGCGGAGCCGCGTCGAGGGCCGGCGCAGCGTCGCGTCGGAGCGGAGCCGGGCGGCGACGCCGCTCGCGGCGTCGAACCGGTCCGCGCGGAGCGTCGACCGGAAGCCCAAGGGCGGGTCGTTCTCGCGCGCGTCGCGCGAGGCCGCCGCGCCGCCGCCGCGGCGCGAGTACGAGGAGGACTTCGACGAGCTCGGCTACCCCGCGGGGACGAAGACCTGGGGCGGGGCGGCGCGGAGCGGCGGCACGACCTTCGGCCGGGCCGAGCGCGACGTCGGTCCCATGCCCGCGTACACGGACGACGCCCGGTGGAAGGGCACGTCGGAGACGGCCAAGGTGACCTACGCGCGGGGCAACGAGCGGCCTCGGAGCGCCGGGCCCGGCCGGCCCCGGGAGACGGGCCGCGACCAGGTGCTGCAGGAGGCGCACGCGTCGCTGGAAAATTTGATGGCGGAGTACGGCGTCGACCCGCGGGCGGGCGCGCCCGACTCGCCCGAGGTGCTCCGGTCCTCCGCGAAGAAGAAGAAGCGGCCCAAGTCCGCGCGGCGCGCGCCGCCGCCGGCGAGCCCCGAGGCGGAGACGCTCGCCCACGAGGTCGAGCGGCTCTTCAAAGGCGAGCCGTCCATGTCCGTGCGGTCGAGCGTCGCGCCGCCCCAGTACGGCGCCACGCGGCGGCGCTGGTTCCAGGAGGTGCCGCCCACGGAGTGGTTCCGCCACCACCACCTCATCGACCCCTGGGTCCGCTACCACACGGACGCGCCGCGGGCCGCGCCGCCGCCGGAGCCCGAGCCCGAGCCCGAGCCGGAGCCGCGGCCCAAGAAGAAGAAGAAGAAGAAAAAGAAGAAGGAGGAGCCCGTCGCGACGCCCCGGGACGCCCTCGCGAACCGGCGCAAGCGGACCCGGGCCGCCGTCCGCATCCAGGCCGCCGCGCGCGGCAAGCTCGCGCGCCGAGGGCTCCGCGGCCGAAGGAACGCGCAGAAAGCCGCCGCGGCGAAGAAGCGCCGCGACGCGGCGCGGAAGAAGCTGCGGTCGCGGGCGGCCCTGGACCTGCAGCGCTGCGGCCGGGGCTTCGTCGCGCGGCGGAGGTGCGCGCGGTTTCGATCCGCGTCGAAGAAGGAGGCGGCCGCGGCGCGCGCGTCGGCGGCGCAGCGCAAGGCCGCGGAGCTCCGGCGGCGCCAGCGCACCAAGGCGGCCCTCGCGGCCCAGGCGCGCGTCCGCGGCGCGCTCGCGCGCGCCGCGGTCCGCGCGCGCCGCGCGGCCGCCGCGCGCGACGCGGCGGCCAGGCGCGAGGCCGCGCTCGGCCGGTCCATCGCGGCGACGCGGTCGCGGCTCCGGACGCGCGCGGCGGCGCTCCTCGCGTCGCGGGTCCGGGGCTGGCGCGCGCGCGCCGCGTACCGGAAGGGCGTCGCGGCGAAGAAAGCCGCGGAGCAGTCGGAGAAGGAGCGGACGCGGGCCCGCGCGGCCGCCGCCTGCCGGCGCCTCGAGCGCCAGGCCGCGGCGACGCGCGTGCAGACCTGCGTGCGCGCGGCCCTCGCGCGCGCGGCCTTCGGCAAGCTCCGCGCCGCGCGGCGGAAACGGAAGCGGCAAGTCACGGGCGCGGCCGCGAAGCGCGAGGCGGCCCTGCGGCTCTCCCGGGCCAAGCTCAAGGCCGCGCTTTTACTGAGCGCCTGCGTGCGGCGCTGGCTCGCGACATCCGCGGCCTACGAGCGGCGCAAGGCCGCGGAGCGCGCGAAGCGCGCGGAGCTCGACGCGAAGCGCGAGGCCGCCGCGGCGCTCGCGGCGAAGAAGCGCGAGGACGCGGCGGCGGCGAAGCGCCTCGCGGACGCGCAGCGCGACGCCGCGCGGGCCAAGGCCGAGGCCGAGGCCGAGGCGTCGCGGCTCAAGGCCGAGGCGGACGCGGCCGCCGCGAAGCGCGAGGCCGAGCGCCTCGAGGCCGAGGCCGCGGCCGCGCGGCGGCGGCAGAAGCTCGAGGACGAGGCGGCGAAGCTCCGCGACGAGGCGCGCGCGAAGCGCCGCGACCAGGAGGCGCGCGCGGCCGCGCGCGCGCGGAGCCGCGCCGCGGCCGCGACGAAGATCGCGACGCGCGTGCGCCGCTGGGAGGCCGCCGTGCTCGTCGCCGAGCTCCGCGCCCAGGTCCACGCGCGGCGCGCGGCGCTCGCCGCGGAGACGCGGGCGAAGACGGCGCTGAGCGCCGCGGAGGCGCGCCGCGAGGCCGACGCCGCGAACGAGCGGGCCAGGGCCCTCGCGGCCGAGGCGCGGCGCGTCGCCCAGCTCGACCGCCAGCGCCGGCGGCGGCGCGCCTGCGTCGCGCTGCAGCGCGTCGTCCGCGGCTACCTCGCGCGGACGCGGCGCGCGCGCGACGCGCGCGCCGCGGACGCGGCGCGCCGGCGGCGCCGCGACGTCGACGCGGCCGCGACGACGATCCAGATCTGGGCGCTGAAGATGCGCGCGCGCAAGTACATCGTGCCCTACCGCAAGCACCGCGGCGGCCACTACCGGGGCTGCCCCTGCTGCGTGCACAAGCCGGGCAACTACTCGCGCGCGTTCGGCCGCTACAGCCACCTCAAGAAGAGCCCGGACTCGCCCGTGCGCGACGGCAAGCCGCGGCCGCCGGCCTTCGACTACCGGCCCCGCGTGCCCGACCCGGACTACGAGGCCGCGGCGGGCGGCAAGGAGGACCGCGCGGCCGCCGTAGACTACGAGGAGATCTCCGCGCGGCTCGAGAACCTGCGCCGCGTGCAGCACGAGCTCATGGTCGCGGACCAGCGGGGCCTGCCCTCCGACCCGGCCTTCCTCAACGTCGTCTCCATGCAGATCAACCACCTCCTCGAGTCCGTCATGAAGGCGAGCCCCACGCGCCAGGACCTCCGCGGCCTGCCCACGCGGCGGTTCTGAGGGAGCCGCGGTCTAATGTTGTTGTTGTGTCGTTTGATGTCGTTGATGCCGCGTGGAGGCGAGGTTTGAGTAAGGGGAAGTGATAGGGAGCGCTGATCTTCGATCTTTGGCGGGTTCTTATTGTGGATTTACTCGCAGAAGTAGCCGCAGCCGTACTCGACGTCGTAATAGTTTTACTCCGAGCGCGGCGCGGGTCGTCGGGGACACGCCTCGAGCCTCGCGCTAGCGGCAACTTGCACTTCAAGTGAAGTTTGGAAATCTGTATCTCTTCAAACTCATGACAAAACATCATCGCGAGCGGTGCCACCCTTGGTCCGGCTGCGAGTTGCGGCGACGCGGGGGCGCGGCAGCCGAAGATCTGCGCCGCGGGGCGCGGCGCGCGAGTCTCCTTTGACCTCCGGTGGCGCCGAGCGGGTCGGAAAGTCCAGGTCCAGCATGCTTGGGTCATGCGGCTTTCGCGTCATGTGCTGCTGCCTCGTGCTGATGACGATCTCGGGCGGGGTCTCCGGGCTGCGGGACGCGCGCGACGCGCGGGACGAGCGGCGGGCGGGCGTCGTCGAGACGGCGTCCTTCGACCGGCCCGCCGAGCGCGCCGCGAAGGACGACTTCGGCTCCGCCTCGATCGCCGGCGGCGGGAGCGGAGCCCCGGCCGGGGCGCGCGGCGACGGGGCGGCGCGCGGTGGTGGCGGCGCGGCGCGCGACCCTAGCGAAGGCGGCGGGAGCGGAGCCCCGGCCGGGGCGCGCGGCGACGGGGCGGCGCCCGGCGGCGGCGCGGCGGCGCGCGACCCTAGCGCGGTCGCGGCCTTCGAGCGGCCCGCCGAGCGCGCCGCGAAGGACGACTTCGGCTCCGCCTCGCCGATGACGACCTCGGGCGGGGTCTCCGGGCTGCGGGACGCGCGCGACGCGCGGGACGAGGTGCTGGGCACCGTCTCGACGGTGCCGTCCTTCGAGCGGCCCGCCGAGCGTGCCGCGGACGACGCCGCCGGCTCCGCCTCGCTGATGACGACCTCGGGCGGGGTCTCCGGGCTGCGGGACGCGCGCGACGCGCGGGACGAGGTGCCGGGCGCCGTCTCGACGATGCCGTCCTTCGAGCGGGCCGCCGAGCGCGCCGCGAAGGACGACTTCGGCTCCGCCTCGCTGATGACGATCTCCGGCGGGGTCTCCGGGCTGCGGGACGCGCGCGACGCGCGGGACGAGGTGCTGGGCGCCGTCTCGACGATGCCGTCCTTCGAGCGGGCCGCCGAGCGCGCCGCGGACGGCGGCGCGCCGAGGAAGAGGCGGCTCCAGACCTCGTACAGCTTCGCGGACAAGAGCGAGCTGGAGAGCGCGGTGGACGCGTGGATCGCGGATTCGAGCGCGGCGACGACGACGTACGGGCACATCTCGACCTGGGACACGTCGGCCGTGACGGACATGTCGCAGTTGTTCTACGGAGCCTCGACCTTCAACGACGACATCGGCGCGTGGGACACGTCGGCCGTGACGGACATGGAATCCATGTTTAGGGAGGCTGCCACCTTCGACTCGGACATCGGCGCCTGGGACGTGTCTTCCGTGACAGACATGACCGGCATGTTCTTGAGTGCTGCCGCCTTCAACCAGGAAATCGGCGCCTGGGACACGTCGTCCGTGACGGACATGACCTACATGTTCAACAGCGCTGCCGCCTTCGACCAGGATCTGGGGTGGTGTGTTTCCAGCAGTGTCTCGGCTTCGGGCTTCGCCTCTTTCGCTGGCTGCACGGCCACCGATTGCGGCGTCATCTTTTCGTCAAACTGCGCGACGACCGCGCCGCCGTCCGCTGGTCCGTCCGCGGACTCCGCGTCGCCGTCCGCTAGTTCGTACAGCTTCGCCTCCAAGAGCGACCTCGAGACCGCCGTCGACGCCTGGCTCGCGGACACGGACGCGGCGACGACGACGTACGGGGACATCTCGACCTGGGACGTCTCGGCCGTGACCGACATGTCGCAGCTGTTCTACGGAGCCTCGACGTTCGACGACGACATCGGCGGCTGGGACACGTCGTCCGTGACCGACATGAGCTACATGTTCTACCGTGCTTACGCCTTCGACCGGGACATCGGCGCCTGGAACACGTCTGCCGTGACGAGCATGAGCTACATGTTCCGCGAAGCTGTAGCCTTCGACCAGGACATCGGCGCATGGGACACGTCGTCCGTGACGGACATGAGCTACATGTTCCGCGAAGCTGACGCCTTCGACCAGGACATCGGCGCCTGGGACACGTCGTCCGTGACGGACATGAGCGACATGTTCAACGGTGCTGACGCTTTCAACCAGGACATCGGCGCCTGGGACACGTCGTCCGTCACGAGCATGTACTCCATGTTCCAAAGTGCTGGCGCCTTCAACCAGGACATCGGCGCGTGGGACACGTCGTCCGTGACGCGCATGGGCCAGATGTTCTACGGAAATAACGCCTTCGACCAGGACATCGGCGGTTGGGACACGTCGAAGGTGACCAACATGTGGCGGATGTTCGAAAACGCTGACGCCTTCGACCAGGACATCGGCGGCTGGGACACGTCGTCCGTGACGAACATGGGGCAGATGTTCTACGAGAACAGCGGCTTCAACGGGGACATCGGCGGCTGGGACACGTCGGCCGTGACCAACGTGGGGGCGATGTTCTACTACGCTTACGCTTTCAACCAAGACATTGGCGGCTGGGACACGTCGGCGATCACGAGCATGGGCGCTATGTTCCGCGGAGCTGCCTCTTTCGACCAGGACATCGGCGCCTGGAACACGTCGAAGGTGATGAGCATGAGCGAGATGTTCCTCGACGCTGACGCCTTCGACCAGGACATCGGCGCCTGGGACACGTCGGCCGTGACGGACATGAGCTGGATGTTCAGGAGTGCTGACGCCTTCAACCAGGACATCGGCACCTGGGACACGGCGTCCGTCACGGATATGGATCAGATGTTCTACAGCGCTTCTGCGTTCGACCAGGACCTCGGCTGGTGCATCTTGAGCAGTGTCTCGGCTTCGAACTTCGCCTCATCTGCAGGCTGCACGGCCACCGACTGCGGCGTCACCTTCGGGTTTACCTCGGCCTGTCCGTGCAGCTTCGCGGACAAGAGCGAGCTCGAGACCGCCGTCGACGCGTGGCTCGCTGACAAGGACGCGGCGAACTTGACGTACGGGCACATCTCGTCGGCCTGGGACACGTCGGCCGTGACGGACATGTCGGAGCTGTTCAACGGAGCTTCGACGTTCGACGACGACATCGGCGGCTGGGACACGTCGGCCGTGACGGACATGAACCGCATGTTCGACAGCGCTGGCGCCTTCGACCAGGACATCAGTGGCTGGGACACGTCGGCCGTGACGGACATGAGCCAGATGTTCTTGAATGCTGCCGCCTTCGACCAGGACATCGGCGCATGGGACACGTCGTCCGTGACGGACATGTTCTACATGTTCTCCGGCGCTGCCGGCTTCAACAAGGACATCGGCGGCTGGGACACGTCGGCCGTGACGAGCATGGAGCGGATGTTTCAAGCTGTCGCCTTCGACCAAGACCTCAGCGGCTGGGACACGTCGGCCGTGACGGCCGTGAGCTACATGTTCAACGGCACTGCCGCCTTCGACCAGGATCTGGGGTGGTGTGTTTCCAGCACTGTCTCGGCTACGGGTTTCGCCTCGGGAACCGGCTGCACGGTCACCGATTGCGGCGTCAGCTTTTCGTCAATCTGCGCGTTGACCGCGTCGCCGTCCGCAAGCCCGGCGCCGACCATCACTTTCGCACCCACCTGGACGGCGTACCAACTGGCGCCGACCGCCGACTCGACTGCTTTTTGTCGACTCCGAGACTCGTCTGGCTGTTCAGGAGATTTTCACTACTTCGTCGAGGTGCTCGAGAATGGACCTTTCGACGGTATTTCAACAAGCTCCTCGCCCGCGCTCGCCGACCTCGACGGCGACGGCGATCTCGACCTCGTCGTGGGCGACGAAGACGGCACCCTCTACTACTACGAGAATGTCGGGTCCGCGGCGTCGCCGAGCTATGAGGCCAGGACCGGGATCTCGCTGTCCGGGAGCCCCTTCGATGGCATCGATGTTGGTGACCAGAGCACGCCCGCGCTCGTCGACCTCGACGGCGACGGCGACCTCGACCTCGTCGTGGGCGAATACCAGGGCGTCCTCAACTACTACGAGAACGTCGGAAACGCGGTGTCGCCGACCTACGCGGCCGTCACCGGCAGCGCGAGCCCCTTCGACGGCATCGACGTCGGTGGCTACAGCGCGCCCGCGCTCGTCGACCTCGACGGCGACGGCGACCTCGACCTCGTCGTGGGCGAACAGTACGGCTCCCTCTTCTACTACGAGAACGTCGGGTCCCCGACGGCGCCGAGCTACGTGGCCAGGACCGGCAGCGCGAGCCCCTTCGACGGCATCGACGTCGGTGACTACAGCGCGCCCGCGCTCGCCGACCTCGACGGCGACGGCGACCTCGACCTCGTCGTGGGCGAACTCGCCATGATTTCAAATCTCGAGCTGTTCTACTACGAGAACGTCGGGTCCGTGGTGTCGCCGACCTACGCGGCCGTCACAGGCAGCGCGAGCCCGGTCGACGGCATCTTCCTCGGCACCATGAGCAAGCCCGCGTTCAGCGACCTTGACGGCGACAGCGACCTCGACCTCGTCTTGGGCGCGTCGAACGGCGATTCCCTCAGCTTATTTGTCAACGGCGATTCCGCGGCGTCGCCGAGCTACGCGGCCATCACCGGCAGCGCGAGCCCCTTTGACGGCATCGACCTCTTCGACGGGTACCGATGGAGCAGGACGCCCGGGTTCGGCGATGTCGACGGAGACGGCGACCTCGACCTCGTCGTGGGCAGCTACGACGGCGACCTCTACTACTACGAGAACGTCGGGTCCGCGGCGTCGCCGAGCTATGCGGCCAGGACCGGCAGCGCGAGCCCCTTCGACGGCATCGTCCATTCGCGCAGCTCGCCCGTTCTCGCCGACCTCGACGGCGACGGCGACCTCGACCTCGTCGTGGGCGTGGGCTACTACGAGAACGTCGGGTCCGCGACGTCGCCGAGCTATACGGCCGTCACCGGCAGCGCCAACCCCTTCGATGGCATCTCAGTCAGCGCGCTCGCCGACCTCGACGGCGACGGCGACCTCGACCTCGTCGTGGGCGTGGACTACTACGAGAACGTCGGGTCCGCGACGTCGCCGAGCTATGCGGCCGTCACGGGCAGCGCGAACCCCTTCGACGGCGACGCAGCGGGCAGCAGCGGGCCGCGCGCGTTCGGCGACGTCGACGGCGACAACGACCTCGACCTCGTCGTGGGCGAACAGTACGGCACCCTCTACTACTACGAGAACGTCGGGTCTGTGACGTCGCCGAGCTTCACGGCCGTCACCGGCACCGCGAACCCCTTCGACGGCATCGACATCGGTTTGTCCAGCCTCGGTGACTACAGCGCGCCCGCGTTCGCCGACGTCGACGGCGACGGCGACCCCGACCTCGTCGTGGGCGAATACGACGGCGACCTCAACTTATTTGTCAACGGCTATTGTACTATGGGCACTTCCTGCAACGCCAACGGTGTCTGCGATCAAACATCTGTCATCTTCACCGAAGCAGCGTGCCAGTGCCTCGGCGGCTACGCCGGGGACCAATGCGGCGACTGCCAGGCCGGCTACTTTGGCGCCACGTGCGACCTTTGCCCGGAAGGCGGCGACGAGGACCGCGACGCGCCTCGCCTCACAGACACGTGCGGCATCGCTGGGAGCGGCCGATCGCGGGGCTCCTGCGACGACGGCATCTCCGGCTCGGGGAACTGCACGTGCTTCACCGTCTTCTCCGGGAGCGGCTGCACAGACGGGACGTGCCCCGCGGGGACCGTCGAGACCGCGTCCTTCGACGGCTACTTCAACGTGGCCAACTGCACGTCCTGCGAGGCCGGCACCTTTTCGGCCGAGGGCGACGACCAGTGCACGAAATGCGCCGCGGGCACCTTCTCCGGCGCGAGCGCCAGCGAGTGCACGAGCTGCGCGCCCGGAAGATATTCCGGGTCCGGGGCGAGCGAATGCGAGGAGTGCGACGTGGGCACGTACGCCGACTCGGACGGGATGACGAGCTGCGCTCTGGCCGACGCTGGATCCTTCGTGAACGAGACCGGCGCCTCGGAGCAGGCCGACTGTCCCGCGGGGCGCTTATCCGGCTCAGCCGCGAGCGAGTGTGCCGACTGCGAAGCCGGGACGTACCAGGACACGACGGGCCAGTCGAGCTGCAAGCTTGTGGACGCCGGGTCCTTCGTGGACAAGACCGGCGCGTCGGAGCAGACCGCGTGCGATGCGGGCAAGTACAGCGGCTCCGGCGCGACCGAGTGCGGTGACTGCGACGCCGGGACGTACCAGGACGCGGTGGGCCAGTCGAGCTGTGCCTTGGCCGACGCCGGGTCCTTCGTCGACGCGGTGGGCGCCTTTGAGCAGACCGCGTGCGATGCGGGCAAGTACAGCGGCTCCGGCGCGAGCGAGTGCGGTGACTGCGACGCCGGGACGTACCAGGACCAGACGGGCCAGTCGAGCTGCGCGCTCGTGGACGCCGGGTCCTTCGTCGACGCGGTGGGCGCCTTTGAGCAGACCGCGTGCGATGCGGGCAAGTACAGCGGCTCCGGCGCGAGCGAGTGCGGTGACTGCGACGCCGGGACGTACCAGGACACGACGGGCCAGTCGAGCTGTGCCTTGGCCGACGCCGGGTCCTTCGTCGACGCGGTGGGCGCCTTTGAGCAGACCGCGTGCGATGCGGGCAAGTACAGCGGCTCCGGCGCGAGCGAGTGCGGTGACTGCGAGGCCGGGACGTACCAGGACGCGGCGGGCCAGTCGAGCTGCAAACTCGCGGAGGCGGGCAGCTTCGTCGACAGCACGGGCGCCTCGTCGTCCATCCTCTGTTCCGCCGGCTCGTACTCGGCGACGGCCTCGGAGGTGTGCACGACGTGCGAGGTCGGGACGTACAGCGCCGAGGGCAGTGACACGTGCACGCTGTGCTCGAGCGGGTACTCGAGCGACGCTGAGGGCGCGAGCGAGTGCACTGCCTGCCCCTCGGGCACCTACAAGGGCGCCGGCGCCGGCGCGTGCATCGACTGCGACGTGGCCAAGTACGCGGACGAGGAGGGCTCGAGCGACTGCAAGCTCGCGGCCGCCGGGAGCTTCGTCGGAAGCACGGGCGCATCGTCGTCCACCGCGTGCCTCGCGGGCACCTACTCGGCGACGGCGAGCTCCGAGTGCACGACGTGCGAGGTCGGGACCTACAGCACCGAGGGCAGCGACACGTGCACGCTGTGCTCGAGCGGGTACTCGAGCGACGCCGAGGGCGCGAGCGAGTGCGAGGCGTGTCCGGTTGGCAAGTACAAGGGTGCCGGCGCCGGCGCGTGCATCGACTGCGACGTGGCCAAGTATGCGGACGAGGAGGGCTCGAGCGACTGCAAGCTTGCGGCCGCCGGGAGCTTCGTCGGAAGCACGGGCGCATCGTCGTCCACCGCGTGCCTCGCGGGCACCTACTCGGCGACAGCCTCGGAGGAGTGCACGACGTGCGAGATCGGCACGTACAGCGCCGAGGGCAGCGACACGTGCACGCTGTGCTCGAGCGGGTACTCGAGCGACGCCGAGGGCGCGAGCGAGTGCGAGGCGTGTCCGGTCGGCAAGTACAAGGGTGCCGGCGCCGGCGCGTGCGTCGAGTGCGACGTGGCCAAGTATGCGGACGAGGAGGGCTCGAGCGACTGCAAGCTCGCGGAGGCGGGCAGCTTCGTCGACAGCACGGGCGCCTCGTCGTCCACCGCGTGCCTCGCGGGCACCTACTCGGCGACAGCCTCGGAGGAGTGCACGACGTGCGAGGTCGGGACCTACAGCACCGAGGGCAGCGACACGTGCACGCTGTGCTCGAGCGGGTACTCGAGCGACGCCGAGGGCGCGAGCGAGTGCGAGGCGTGCCCGGTCGGCAAGTACAAGGGCGCGGGCGCGGGCGCGTGCGTCGAGTGCGACGTGGCCAAGTATGCGGACGAGGAGGGCTCGAGCGACTGCAAGCTCGCGGCCGCCGGGAGCTTCGTCGACAGCACGGGCGCCTCGTCGTCCACCGCGTGCCTCGCGGGCACCTACTCGGCGACGGCGAGCTCCGAGTGCGCGACGTGCGAGGTCGGCACGTACAGCGAGGACGACAGCGACACGTGCACGCTGTGCTCGAGCGGGTACTCGAGCGACGCCGAGGGCGCGAGCGAGTGCGAGGCGTGTCCGGTCGGCAAGTACAAGGGTGCCGGCGCCGGCGCGTGCATCGACTGCGACGTGGCCAAGTATGCGGACGAGGAGGGCTCGAGCGACTGCAAGCTCGCGGAGGCGGGCAGCTTCGTCGACAGCACGGGCGCCTCGTCGTCCACCGCGTGCCTCGCGGGCACCTACTCGGCGACAGCCTCGGAGGAGTGCACGACGTGCGAGGTCGGGACCTACAGCACCGAGGGCAGCGACACGTGCACGCTGTGCTCGAGCGGGTACTCGAGCGACGCCGAGGGCGCGAGCGAGTGCGAGGCGTGCCCGGTCGGCAAGTACAAGGGCGCGGGCGCGGGCGCGTGCGTCGAGTGCGACGTGGCCAAGTATGCGGACGAGGAGGGCTCGAGCGACTGCAAGCTCGCGGCCGCCGGGAGCTTCGTCGACAGCACGGGCGCCTCGTCGTCCACCGCGTGCCTCGCGGGCACCTACTCGGCGACGGCGAGCTCCGAGTGCGCGACGTGCGAGGTCGGCACGTACAGCGAGGACGACAGCGACACCTGCACGCTGTGCTCGAGCGGCTACTCGAGCGCTGCCGAGGGCGCGAGCGAGTGCGAGGCGTGTCCTGTCGGGACCTACAAGGGCCGGGCGCCGGCGCGTGCCTCGACTGCGACGTGGCCAAGTATGCGGACGAGGAGGGCTCGAGCGACTGCAAGCTCGCGGCCGCCGGGAGCTTCGTCGGAAGCGCGGGAGCGTCGTCGTCAACGGCGTGCCCCGCGGGAAGCTTCGCCGGCTCCGCCGCGAGCGAGTGCGTCGACTGCGCCGTGGCCAAGTACGCGGACGAGGAGGGCTCGAGCGACTGCAAGCTCGCGGCCGCCGGGAGCTTCGTGGGAAGCACCGGCGCGTCGTCGTCGTCGCCGTGTCCGCCTGGCACGTACTCGGCGACAGCCTCGGAGGAGTGCGCGACGTGCGAGGTCGGTACGTACAGCACCGAGGGCAGCTCTTCGTGCACGTCCTGCGGCGCGGGAACTTCTAGCAGCTCCACCGGAGCGAGCGAATGCACTCCGTGCGTCGCGGGAAAGTACAAAGGCGCTGGGTCGGGCGAATGCAGCGCCTGCGCCGTCGGGACGTTCGCCGACGAAACCGGACGGTCGAGCTGCGCGCTCGTCGACGCCGGGTCCTTCGTCGACGAGACTGGCGCCTCCGCGCAGACGCCATGTCCCGCGGGCCGATACAGCGGATCGGGTGCGACCGAATGCGATGACTGCGCGGCGTCGACGTACGCGCTCGAAGAGGGCTCCACGTCGTGCTCGCTCGTGGACGCGGGCTACTACGTCTCCGAGACGGGCGCGTCGAATCAAGTCGCGTGTCCCTCAGGCTCTTACTCGGGCTCGGGCGCCTCGGCGTGCACCGACTGCGAAGAGGGTCGCTACGCTTCGGCATCGGTCCAATCGAGCTGCGCGCTTTCGGACGGCGGGTCTTACGTCGCGAGCGTCGGCGCGACGGCGGCGGCGGCGTGCGCCGCCGGGCGCTACTCTGGAGCGGGAGCGTCCTTTTGCGCCCTCTGTCCCACGGGCACCACGAGCGACGCCGGCGAATCTTCCTGTACGACGACCGACGCGGGGTTCATCGCGCCCGCGCCGGAGGTCTATCAGGTCAGCATCGCGTCGTCCGTGACGCTCGACGGCGTCGACGCGGACGCTTTCAACGACGACGACGCAGCCAACGGGCAGCTGGCGACCGCTCTCGACTTTGTTCTCGTCGTGGACCTGTTCACTAACCTCGTCGAGAGTGCGCGGATCTCTTCGGTTGGCCCAGCGTCGACGGTCAGCGGGAGCACCGAAATCTCCTTCAGCTTAATCGCGAACTACTCGGCCGCCGCGTCGGAGAACATCACGGAAGTCAAGCAGCTGATCGTCGACGACTTCCAGTCCGATCTTATTTCGGACGTGAACGACGGCACGCTGAACTACGCCATTTACTTGGCCGTGTCGAACGGCCGCCGGCTTCGACGCTCGCTTTCGAGCAGCTCCGCGCTCAGTTCTGCCACCGTGAACACGGAAGCCACCGTGAGCAGCGTCGAAGCAGCTACTGCGGAGCACGAGATGATCTCCGAGGAGTCAACCGACGGCCAGCAGCAATGCCCCGCGGGCACCTACTCGCTCAGCGGCGCGTCCTACTGCGTCTACTGCGACAAGGGGTCCTACACGAGCGTCTCCGGACAGACGAGCTGCTTGTTCGCGGACGCCGGCTCGTACGTCAGCTACCAAGGCGCGACGCAGCAAAGCACGTGCCCGGCGGGAGCGTACACGGCGGGGCAGGGTGCCCAGGTCTGCGAGGATTGCGGCATCGGCACGTTCCAAGCCTCGGCGGGGCAGACGTCGTGCCAGCTCTCGGACTCCGGGTCCCACGTGCCCTCGGCCGGAGCGACGGCGGAGACGGCTTGTCCCGCTGGAAAATACAGCGGCTCGGGCGCGTCGGAATGCTCCGAGTGCGAGGTCGGCTTTTACACGGCCGCGACCGGGCAATCCGCGTGCCAGCTCGCCGACGCTGGTCAATTTGTCGATGCGTTCGGCGCCTCGCAGCAGACTCCGTGTCCGGTGGGCACGTACAGCGGCTCGGGCGCGTCGGAGTGCTCGGACTGCGAACCTGGAACGTTCACCGCTTCCGGAGGTCAGACGAGCTGCGCGCTCGTCTCGGCGGGCTCGTACGTAGAGACATCTGGCGCGAGCGCGGAGACGGCGTGTCCAGACGGAAAGTACTCGAGCAGTGGAGCCGAGTCCTGCGTCGAGTGCGCCGTGGGCTTCTTCGCGACGGACGAAGGACAGTCGGCGTGCTCGCTCGCCGACGCGGGCTCGTACGTTTCCGAAGCGGGCGCTCACGAGCAAGTTCCGTGCCCGGCGGGCGCTTATTCCGGATCGGGTGCGACCGAGTGCAACGACTGCGCGCCGGGGTCGTTCAGCGACGAAGATGGCGCCACGAGCTGCGCGACGGCGACCGCGGGCTCCTTCGTGTCGTCGTCGGGCGCGTCGGAGGAAACTCCGTGCCCCGCGGGCAAGTACAGCGGCTCGGGCGCGTCCGAGTGCGCGTCGTGTGGATCTGGGACCTTCCAGTCGCTGGAGGGGCAAACGTCGTGTCAGCTCGCGGACGCGGGCACGTTCGTTGGCTCGAGCGGCGCCACGAAAGAGACGTCGTGTCCCGGCGGGAAGTACTCCGGCTCCGCCGCGTCGGCGTGTTCGGCGTGTTCGCCCGGTACCTATGTCGCCGGCGAAGGCGAAACGTCGTGTACGCTCGTGAGCGGGGGCAGCTACGTCAGCACGACGGGGGCTTCGGCTCAGAGCGCGTGCCCCGCGGGGAAATACAGCGGATCTGGGGCTACGGAGTGCGAGCTGTGTGCCGTGGCTACTTACGCCTCTTCCGAGAGCGCGACGACGTGCACGCTGGTCGACGTGGGTTTCTATGTGTCGGAGACGGGCGCCTCCGAAGCGCTCGAGTGCCCCGCCGGCGCGTATTCGGGGACGGGCGCGTCCGCGTGCACGGCCTGCGAGGAGGGTCGCTACACTGGATCCGTGGCCCAGTCGAGCTGCGCGCTGTCGAGTGGCGGGTCTTACGTTGCCGTCCCTGGAGCAACGGCGCCTTCGCAGTGCGCTTCTGGGCGCTACTCCGGAACGGGCTCTAGCTTTTGCTCCATCTGTCCCGACGGTACGACGAGCGACGCGGGCGCGTCGACCTGCACCACGAGCGACGCTGGCTACATTTCCCCGTCGGCTGAGATCTACGGGATTAGTATCGACTCGTCGATTGTCCTCGCGAGCGTGGACGCCGACGAGTTCAACGGCGACGACGCGGCGAAGAGCGAGCTCAAGCGGTCGCTCGAGACGGTCCTCGTGCAGGACGTCTTTTCTGACCTCGTCGATAAAGATTCGGTGCTCATCAGATCAATTGGTCCTGCTTCGACCTACGGCGACAATGTCCAGATTGGATTCGCCCTCTTCGCAAACTACTCCGCCGCGGCGTCGGAGAACGTCAGCGACGCCGTGGCGCTCGTGGAGTCCGAGTTCGAAGACGATCTGGAGCTCGATGTCTACAACGGCGCGTTGCAAGACGCGCTCGATGCTACAACGAGCAGCATTCTCGAGCCTGCGACTGTCGAGACGTCCGCGAGCCTCGAAGTGATCGCTGAGAGCAGCGCGGAGTACTCCCAGCTCAGCGCGTCCTCCTTCGATGGCCAGCAGCAATGCCCCGCGGGCACCTACTCGCTCAGCGGCGCGTCCTACTGCGTCTACTGCGACAAGGGGTCCTACACGAGCGTCTCCGGACAGACGAGCTGCTTGTTCGCGGACGCCGGCTCGTACGTCAGCTACCAAGGCGCGACGCAGCAAAGCACGTGCCCCGCCGGGACGTACACGGCCGGTTCGGGCGCCCAGGCCTGCGAGTCCTGCTCCTTCGGCATGTTCCAAGCTTCGGCGGGGCAGACGTCGTGCCAGCTCTCGGACTCCGGGTCCCACGTGCCCTCGGCCGGAGCGACGGCTGAGACGGCTTGTCCTGCGGGAAAGTACAGCGGCTCGGGCGCGACCGAATGCGCCCCGTGTGGAGTTCGTACCTACGCTCCCGACGATGGCGCCACCGCGTGCACGCTTGTGGACGCGGGCTACTTCGTCTCGGAGACGGGCGCTTCGGCGCCGATCGCGTGCGAGGCCGGCACTTACTCGGGAGCCGGCGCAACAGCGTGCACGCTCTGCGCAAAGGGACAGTATGCCGCCACGCCTGGAGCGGCGACGTGTGCGACGACGATCGGTGGCCAGTATGTCGGCACGCTTGGCGCGGTCACACCGTCCACGTGCGCGTCCGGTCGCTTCTCTGGGGCCGGATACAGGTTTTGTCCGCTCTGCCCTCTGGGCACGACAAGCGACGAAGGAGCCAGCAGCTGCACGAAGGTCGACGCGGGGTACGTCGCACCAAGCAACGAGCTTCATGAGATCACGACCCATTCAGCACTCGTGCTCCAAGGAGTCGACGCCGCGGCGCTCAACGCGGACGAAGCCGCGAATCTCCAGCTCCAAGAGGCTCTCGAGACGGTCTTCGTGGACGACATGTTCTCCGATCTCAGCGACTCCGCGACGATCGCCTCCGTTGGGCCCGCCTATGAGACCGAGACTGGAGCCACCGTGATACCGTTCCAGCTCGTCGCAAATTACACGGCGACGGCTGCGGAGAACGTCACGCTCGCGGAGGCTCAACTGCTTGAAGACTTTAAAACTGCATTTCTTGAGAAGGTGTCCTCGGGCGAATTGCAGGAGGCTATTACGGGGACGCGTCGACGATTGCGTCCGTCCTCAACCCGGGCGCTCTCAAGCTCGATCCTCGACGGCGCGACCGTCGACACGGACGCGCAGATAGATGAGGTTGACGAGGCGAGCACCGAGTCAGAACAGCTCACGGAGGAAGAGACCTCCGACGGCCAGTCTCAGTGCCCGGCCGGGACCTATTCGCAGAGCGGCGCGTCTACGTGCCTCGACTGCGAGGCCGGGTCGTACTCGGATGAACCGGGCCAATCCTCTTGCACGCTTGCGCAGGCCGGGTCGTACGTGCCCTCCACCGGCGCAACAGAGCAGCTCGATTGCTCCGCCGGAGAATACACAGCCGGCCAGGGGTCGGAAGCTTGCGTCGAATGTACGCCCGGCACGTACGTGGGCTCCGAAGGTTCGACGTCGTGTGTGCTAGCGACCGCGGGGACAGCCGTCCAAAGCTCGGGCGCCACGGAAGAGATCGAGTGCCCGTCGGGTAGCTTTTCCGGCACCGGCGCTTCTGAATGCAGCTCCTGTGAGACGGCGAGGTACGCGCCTACCAACGGCTCGACGTCGTGCGTCCTTGCAGCGGCTGGCAGCTTCGTGGACGCGGCCGGGGCTTCCGAGGACACGGAGTGCCCAGCTGGCACGTACTCGGCGACGGCGAGCTCCGAGTGCACGGCGTGCGACGTCGGGACCTATAGCTCTGCCGGGAGCTCGTCATGCACGTCGTGTGCCGCGGGCTACTCCAGCGATTCCACCGGCGCAAGCGCGTGCGAGGCGTGTCCTGCCGGCACCTACAAGGGCGAAGGCGAGGGCGAGTGCGAGCCGTGTCCTACCGCAATGTACACGGACACCGCGGGCTCGGCCGCGTGCGCGCTTGCCGACCCTGGCTCTTACGTCCCGGGAACGGGTGCCTCGGAGCAGACTCCGTGTCCCGTCGGGACGAGCTCTGGGAGCGGCTCGGGCGAGTGTTCGCCGTGCGTCTCGGGAACGTACGCGTCCGCTCGGGGTCAGTCTTCTTGTCGGCAGTGTCCCCCGTTCTCAACGACGCTGGCCGAAGGCGCCACGGGCTGCTACTCGTGCCTGGAGAACTACTATTTTTCTCCGTTTGACGTCGAGCTCGAGGGAGAACCTGTCCGATGCAGCAACGCGACCGCGCTCGAGGCCAGCTGCTCGCTTGACAGCACCAAGTGCTTCGACCAGTGCTGCCTCGACTGCCCGCGCGGCATGGACTGCGAGAACGCGACGCTCAACACGTTGACGGACGTCCCGATCGAAAGCGGCTGGTGGCGCGGGTCGCGCTACTCGGACGACATCTACCGATGCAAATACTCTGGCGCCTGCAAGAATGGTGGGTGCGCCGAAGGCCACACGGGCGTCACGTGTCGGGTCTGCGAGAACGAGTACCACTACGATGTCGTTTCGAACCGCTGCGATGAATGCAAGGACACGAAGTTGGACGCGCTCACGATTGCGAGCGGCATCTGCCTCGTCGTCCTCATCGCAGTATTCGCCGTGGCAGCGTATCGTTTGCGTGGATGGGACGCGTTTGCGGTCGCAACTTCCGTCGCGACGAGTGGTGCCCATCATGCAGTGCATGCAGCCGCGGAGATACACGATGCAGCGCTCGATCACGTGATTGACAAAATTTACAATGAAAATCAGGCAGGTAACGAAGAGAGTGCTGTCGAGCGGGAAGACGGCGACCTCGCTGAGAATGATAGGAACGCAACTACTCCTATCAACGAAGAGGGTGCTGCCGAGCAGGAAGACAGCGACCTCGCTGAGAATGATCGGAACACGACAACTACTCCGAATGACCCTGGAGAGCAAGAAAACGATGCTGCCGATGCGGACTCTGACGCCGCCCGGTGGGAGGAGACGAAGCGGTCGCTCAAGACCAAATTCAAGATTGTGCTTGGCGTCTACCAGATAATCAATGCCATACCTTGGACGATCCCTACGGTCTCGTTTCCGAAGGCATTCGAAGCGCTCATCGCTTGGACTTCATTTTTGGAACTTAACATCATACAGATACTGCCCATCTCCTGCCTGCAGCCATCATTCAATTTTTATGGCAAGCTCCTGGTCGTCACGCTATTTCCGATTGGCCTGACGATCATGATCTTTGTCATCGCCAAGCTCTCCGTGTTGTCTCATGCTCCAGATCGTGCTCATGGAAGCTGGAATCACTCCTTTGGGTGGTTCCTGCTGCTGACGTTCATCGTATTTCCGAGTGTATCGACGACCGTGCTCCGTCACTACAACTGCATCTCGTTTGATGTGGGACAGTCCGACGGCTCCACCAAGACCGAGAAGATTCTAGAGAGCGCTTACGATATCTCGTGCGAATCACCAAGCTATGGCGCCTGGACCGTCTATGCCTCGTTTATGCTCTTCGTGTATCCGATTGGCATTCCGTTTCTGTATTGGGTCTTGCTCTTTCAATACCGCAAACAGATCAATCCCGACGTCAGCGAGAACCCGCTGAGCGAAATCGAAGGTTCCAGTGACGAGCGACCCCGAAGCCCATCGGCGGAGGCGTACATGGAGCTCAGCCAGCGGATCTCGTTGTCCCGTCAAGATTCATCCGCGCGGAATTTGATGACGGAACTGCTAGGGCACAGCGAGGTATCGACGGAAGAGACCCAGGAACGCAAGCTGTTGACACGCAATGCGGACCCCTCCATCCGCCACCTTCTTTTCTTGTTTGAGGAGTATGAACCGCGGTGCTACCAGTTTGTGGTGTTCGAGTGCGTCCGTAAGCTAGCGCTGACCGGGTTGCTCATCTTCGTCTTCGCCGGCTCGGCCACGCAAATTGCCATCGGTCTCCTCATCGCAGTCCTCTCAGAGAAGTTTGTTGCTCACTTCCGTCCCTACATCGACGACACTGACGACAATCTGGCGAACGTGGGCAACACGCAGATCATTCTTGTGCCTCGTCCAGCGTTTAATATCGTTTTTTGTGAAAGATCATATGGAACTTGCAGGTATTCATTGCCTCCCTGATGATTTTCATCAAGCACATGGACGAGCAGAGCGGCGCTCCGGGGGAGTTATTCCGGGGCCCATTTTTTGCCTGTGTGATGG
The DNA here is from genome assembly GCF_000186865.1 of Aureococcus anophagefferens. Taxonomy (NCBI): domain Eukaryota; class Pelagophyceae; order Pelagomonadales; family Pelagomonadaceae; genus Aureococcus; species Aureococcus anophagefferens. The sequence continues at coordinate 171,528 of NW_008705578.1, forward strand.
TTATCATCGGGATGCTCGTTCTGGTAGCGGCCATTTACATGATCCTCGTCGAAACCTGCGAAATTCAGCCCGAAATCGCTGCGCGTGTCGCAGCACAGAGACTGTCTGCTGCCGTCATTGGAATGTCGCCGGCGCCAACTAACCTGGCAGAGAGTGCTCTCAGTGAATTCTTCGACCCGCCGCCGCCGTCGTCGGCGAGCGCGGCTGCGAGGCCGGAAGGAATAGAAGATGTTGTAGTAGCCTTCTCCGAGGAGCTAGACGCGGAGCATTCCACCACAACCGACGTTGAGCCTGCGGACGACGCGACGGATTCCGAGCCGCCGCGCGCGGAGCCGCTGCGCGCGGAGCCGCAGCCCGTGGAGATCCAGGAGACCGGCGGCGATGGGACCGTCGGGGACGCGCAGATCTCGCTTTTTACCTCCGACAATTGGCCGAAATTATAGGCGACGTCGCGCGGCCCCGTGGGTTTGGAGCCGAATCTAGTCGGGGTGCCCGACTGCGCATGGTACCCCACGCGCGAGGAGCGTGCCGCCGCCGCCGAGCCACAACGCCCCCGCCCGGCCTATGCGCCACCGCCACCAGACCGGGCCCGCCCTGCCCCCCCAGCTCCGCGGTCGAGGCATACCGCCGGCCGTGTCTGAGTATCCCCCCTGCCTTTTCGCCTCGACCCCCCCTTAATTTTCTTCCACCGTTGGCGGGTCGTCGCGGGCCGCCGCCGGCGAACGGCGCGCTCGGCTACCTCGCGCTCTTCCTCTACGGGTCCCTCGCGATCTTCGCGCCCGCCGCGATGCTGTTCCGCGACGTCCGCGGCGCCAAGGAGACGCGTATAATGGACTGCATCTTAACTTCAACGTAGCTTCAAGCTGACAAGTACGAGTAAAAACAAGCTGCTCTCAGGCTGAGCACGAGCGCAAGGAGCGTCGTCGCTAAATCCCCCATCCTAGATCACCGGCCTGTGGACAAGTCAGTCAAGGCGGACGCCGCCTACTGCGCCGCCCTCGCCGACACGGTGGCGGCGCTCGCGGCGACCGTCCCCGGCGCCACCACCGGGACCAAGGCCGGCTTCATGCCGGGCCTCCGGTCCCTCCGCGGCTTCGACCCCGGGACGAAGGGGCACCTGCGGCCCTTCCTCGACGGGCCGTCGCGCTGCGCCGCGGCCTTCGGCCGCGCCTGGGGCCGCCTCCGCGCCGCGGTGTCCGACGACGACGGCCACCCGCCGGAGAACGGCCCGCTCGCGGAGGAGGCCGCGTCCGCGGGCGCCGGCTACGAGGGCCACTCCCAAGGGGCCATCACGGGCCAGATCGAGGCCCGGCGGGCCGGCGTCCTCAAGGCGGACCTCGGGTCCAAGCCGGCGTCGTGGCGGCCGCGGGCCGCGCACACCGCGGCCCAGGACACGGGCGCGCGGGCCTTCATCATGGCGGTGCCGATGGAGGGCCTCGAGATCCCCAACCGCGAGTGGGTCGAGTGCGTGGCCCTGTATCTGGCCCTGCCGTCGCCGGCGATGGCCGCCCACGTCGGCGTCGGCGTGCCGTGCCGCGGCGTCGACCGCGCGAACTGGCCGGTCATCGACGAGGACGGCGACGTCTTCTTCACGAACAACCGGCTCGTGAGCCGCGACTCGGCGCGGGCGCGCTGGTCCACGGCGCTCGAGCTCGACCTGCACGATTTTCTGCGCGAGGCGCAGGGCCTCCGCGCGGTGCACCAGCCGTCGGGCTTGTTCGTCGACCTGCTCCGCGGCCGTGCCGTCCGCGGCGGCACCGACGGCCTCGCGCGCCTCGACGATCGCCAGCGCCGGGCCGTCGTCCCCGACCTGCTCTGGCACGAGGGCGAGGTCCCGGTCCTCGGCGACGTCAAGACGTTGGCCTTCTGCAGGACCCACTACAAGGACAGCGACGGCTCGAAGCGCGAGGCGGTGGAACGCAAGGCGCGGTCCGTCGTCGTCGACTTCAAGAGCAAGCTGCACAAGATCGACAAGGACGTCCTCGACACGCCCCAGGGCCAGGTCGGGCCGCTCGTCCAGCGGTTGAACTCGGCCTACGCCGGCAAGGTCGTCGGCCTGGTCTTCGGGGGCTTCAACGAGTTCTCCGAGGACGTCCACGGCGTGCTCACGTTCGCCGCCAAATCGCTCGCCGAGAAGGCGAGCGCCGAGGACGGCTTCATCAGCGTCGAGCACGCGGAGGCCGTCTGCCGCCAGCGCTTCGTCCGGCGCTTGGGCGTCGTCTGCGCCCGCGAGAACGCGCGCCTCCGGCTCTGCGGCCTCACCTTCCTCGACACGCACGGCAAGGTCCGCCCCTACATCAAACCCCACTGCGAGCGGCACTGGCGCCAGCGCCAGGACGCCGTCGTCCACTGGCACCTCCCGCGCCTGTGAGATCCCCTTGAGCCTCCCCTCCCCCAGGCCTTCCCCCGCGGTTCCTCGCGGGCCCCCTACGTTTAGAGACGCGTCAAAGGACAAGTCAGTCGTTGTACGCGTGACATGATGGACCCCGACGACGAAGCAATCGAAGAATCGAGCGTCCTGCGCGAGTACCGCGTCGGCGCCACGCTGCGCGCCTTCCTCCAAGGCGGCCACGACGACGACGAGAACGGCAAGGCGGCGGCGTCGTCCCTCCTCGAGGACATGACGAAGGCCGTCGCTTCGGTGGCGCGCAAGGAGGACTGGTCGTTCGCTCTGACGCCGCCGACGGCGGGCCTGGGCGTGCCGTGGAACACGCCGAACTCGGCCGCGAACACGCCGAACGACCGCGTCTTCGGGATCGAGCTCACGAACACCGCGGCCGCGGAAGCGGCGGAACGTTCCGCCGCGTGCGCCGGCGACGACCGCGCGGGGACGCCCGCGACGGCGCGCCGGGACGAGGGGACGCCCGCGGCGGCGTGCCGGGACGCGCTCGAGGCGGCGGGCGTCGCGGCGGCGGGCGGCGCGGCCGCGGACCGCGCGCGGCCGGCGAAGCGGTCGGGCTTCGCGGCGCCGGCGAAGGTCGCGCCGCGCCCGCGCCCGGAGGCCGCGGCCGTCGACGAGGCCCGGGGCGACGCGACCAAGGATGCCACGGACGAGTCCTCCGCGCCCGACTCGCCCCCGCTGCCCCCGACGAAGACGCCGCGGAAGGCCGTCGACGGCCGGAAGCGCGTCCGCTTCTCGATTCCGTCGCGGCGCGCGGCGCCCGCGGCGCCGGCGCTCGCGGCGAGCGCGCTCGAGGCCGCGGCGGCGCCGCCGGCGGTCGTCGAGGAGGAGGCGCCGGAGCCGCCCGTCGCGGCGAAGAAGGCGCGGCGCGGCGGGTTCAAGCTCGCGGCCGTCGCGCGCGCCGCGCCCGCGGAGGCGGCGGCGCCCGCGGAGGACGCGGCGGAGGACGTCGAGATGGCGCCGCCCGCGGAGGAGGCGCTCGAGGCGCCGGCGGCGCCGGCGGCGAAGAAGCGGCTCTTCAAGCTCGCGGCCGTCGCGCGCGCCGCGCCCGCGGAGGCGGCGGCGCCCGCGGAGGACGCGGCGGAGGACGTCGAGATGGCGCCGCCCGCGGAGGAGGCGCTCGAGGCGCCGGCGGCGCCGGCGGCGAAGAAGCGGCTCTTCAAGCTCGCGGCCGTCGCGCGCGTCGCGCCGGCCGCGCCGGTCGCCGCGCCGGCCGCGCGCGAGGCGGAGGACGACGACGAGGTCCTGCCCCCCGCGGAGGAGGAGGACGACAACGATGCCGTCGTCGACGAGGCGCCGCCTCCGCCCGCGGCGAAGAAGAAGCGGCCGCGCGCGGGCTTCAAGCTCGCGGCGACGAAACGCGTCGCGCCCGACGGTTCGGGCTCGCGCGCGCCGCTCCTGGACCACGAGCCCCTCGTGCTCTGGACGCCCAAGCCCGGCGAGACCGTCGCGGCGCCGGCGCCGGCGCCGCGGCGGGGCTTCAACGGCGCCCTGGTCGCCGCGGCGCGGCGCAAGGCCGTCGCGGCCGCGCCCGTCGTCGTGCCGCCGCTCCTGGCCCAGTTCCTGCGGCCCCACCAGCGCGAGGGCGTCCAGTTTTTGTACGACTGCGTCGCGGGCCTGCGCGAGTACGCCCACGACTACAGCGGCCAGGGCGCGATCTTGGCCGACGACATGGGCCTCGGCAAGACGCTCCAGACCGTCGCGCTCGTCTACGCCCTGCTCCAGCGCGGGTCCGTCGGCGACGGGAGCCCCGTGAAGCGCATCGTCGTCGCCTGCCCCTGCTCCCTCGTGCCCAACTGGAAGGCCGAGTTCGACAAGTGGGTCAACGCGCGCGCGGCGACCAAGTCCGAGCGCGTCGACTGCCGCGCGGTCGACGGCAAGGTCGGCGAGGCCATCGACGCCTTCCTGTCGCCGGGGCGGCCCTTTCACGTGCTCCTGATCTCCTACGAGTCGCTCAAGCTCCACGTGGCGAAACTCTCCGCGTCCGCGACGGCCTGCGATCTCCTCGTCTGCGACGAGGCGCAGCGCTTGAAGGGCCGGAAGACGCAGCTCAGCGCCGCGCTCGGGTCGTTGCGGTGCGCGCGGCGCATCTTGCTGACGGGCACGCCGGTGCAGAACGACCTGGACGAGTTCTTCGCGCTCGCGGACTTTGCGAACCCGGGCGTGCTCGGGACGCCGGACGCGTTCCGCAAGACCTTCGACGCGCCCATCGCCAAGGGCCTGCTCCGCGGCGCGGCCCCGGGCGACGTCAAGCTGGCCCAGGACCGGCAGAAGATTTTGAGCCTGATCGCGGGCCGCTTCCTGCTGCGCCGCGAGAACAAGCTGAACGCGGCGCACCTGCCCCCGAAGCTCGTGCAGGTGCTCGTCTGCCGGCCCGCGGCGCCGCAGCGGCGCGCCATCGCCGCGCTGTTGGGCGAGAAGCGGCTCCAGCACGCCCTGGCGGGGAAGCAGGCCGACGTCCTGGCCTACATCGGCCGCTACAAGAAGATCTGCGACCACCCGTCGCTCGACGACGACGCGGGCTGCGACGCGCGCGCGCGCTTCTCCAGCGAGCGCAAGAGCGGCAAATTGCACGTGCTCTACCGGTTGCTGCGCGAGCTGCGGGGCAACGGCGGCCAGGAGCGCGTCGTCGTCGTCGCGAACCAGACGTCGAGCCTGGAGCTCGTGTCGCGGCTCTGCTCGCGCGAGGGCTGGCCGTGGTGCATGCTGGACGGCAAGACGCCGCTGAAGCAGCGCAAGCTCCTCAACGACGAGTTCAACGACCCGGCCTGCGAGCACCACTTCTGCTTTCTATTGAGCTCGACGGCCGGCGGCTGCGGTCTGAACCTCATCGGCGGGAGCCGTCTGGTGCTCTTCGACTCGTCGTGGAATCCCGCGACGGACAAGCAGGCGGCCGCGCGGTGCTGGCGCGACGGCAACCCGCGGCGCTGCTACACCTACCGCCTGCTGACGGCGGGCACCATCGAGGAGAAGATCTACCAGCGCCAGCTCGCCAAGGAGGGGCTCGCGTGCGTCGTCGAGGACCGCGCGCAGGTTAATGTGTTCGATGCGGACGAGCTCCACAACCTGTTCGCCTTCGACGACGCGGCGACGTCGGACACGCACGCCTGCCTGGGCTGCGCCTGCGGCGCCGGCGGCCTGGACCCGAAGGCGCTGGCCGCGCGCGCGGCGCGCGCGCTGCGGACGGCGCGCGACGCGGACGCGGTCGGGCCGAAGCGGTCCGCGGCCGTCGCGGCGTACCTCGCGGCCGCCGCCGACGACGTGCTGCGGTTGGCGCCGGACGCGGGCGTCGTCGTGACCTTCCCGCCCCACGTGCCCCGCGCGGCGCCGCCGGCCTTCTTCGCGGTCCGCGCGGAAGGCGGCGGCGACGTCGTCGCGCTCGCGGATCCCGCCTCGGGCAAGACGCGGTCCGCGGTGCTCCCGGCGCGCATCCAGCCGGGCGACGAGTTCCAGGTGCGCTTCCCCGCCGACGACGCGCCGGCGCCCGGCGACGCGGTGGCGACGGCGCTCCGGTCGCTCGCGGCCTCGCTCCCCGCGACGATCCCGGAGGTCCGCAAGGCCCTGCTGAAGCCCTTCGACGACGGCGCCAAGGCGGGCCACGGCGACGCGCTGGCCGCGGCCAAGGCGCGCCTGACGCAGACCTGGGCCGCCTTCGTCCCGGACCTCCAGCGAGTTTTGGAGGACGCGCCGCCCGAGCCGGACGAGGACGACGACGACGACGACGGCGGCGCCGTCAAGCCCGCGCGCTGCACGGTGTGCAAGCCCCAGGTCGGCCTCCCCGCCGAGGAGGACCTGCTGAACTGGTCCCACCACGGCTCCGTCGACTCCGTCGACGACGACGTGCTCAAGGCCGCGCTCGCGGACAAGCCCGGCTTGGTGTCCTTCGCGTTCGGCATGCGCGTCGACGCGGACCTCGTCAAGGCCGCCCTCGCCCAGGCCCAGGCGTAAGATGTTTTGCGCGACGTCTCTCCCATTTGATTACGGCCGCAGCGCGAGCCTTTCGATGGCGACGCGCGCGGCGGCGACGAAAAAGAGGATGTAGCCGACCTGGACCCAGACGTAGTACGCGTCGACGTCGGCGAGGTCGATGTCGAGGTAGCCCGTGAGGAGCACGCGCCGCCGGACGCGGTCCCTGCCGTCGTCGAAGGCCGACAGCGGGCAGAAGTCCGCCGCGGGGTCGCAGAAGTCGAAGCGGCCCCGGCGGAACTCGTTGACGACGACGATCGTCAGCGAGTAGCGGTAGACCGACTGGTACCACAGCGGGTAGCCGATCTTCTGCACGTGCTTCGTGAGGTTGTGGTTCGTGAAGAAGAAGCCCGAGTAGACCAGGCCGATGAGGTTGATGGGGATGTAGATCGGCAGCGCCTTGAGGATGTCGCCCATGACCGCGCCGAGGAGCAGCCCGATCTGCTGCATCAGCAGGCCGCTCAGGATCATCGCGCCGCCGAAGACCCAGAGCCGGCCGCGCAGCTGCGCCATGTGGTGGAAGATCAGCGCGAAGCACGTCGCCGACGCGACCTGCATCAGGCTCGCGACGAGCACGCGCGCGGCGAGGAAGTCCGACAACCGCCAGACGCCGTTGAGGTACTCCCGTCGCATCGTCGGCCGCTCCAGCGGCACGAAGCAGGACTGGAGCGTGCCCGGCACGAGCCCGTTGAGCACGACGGCCATGAAGACCGCCGACAGCCGGATGTCCGCCTGGCGCTGCGCGTTGGACATGCGGAAGAACGTGACGCCGAAGAAGAGCGACGACGCGCACGCGGAGAAGACCTGGAAGAGGCCCTGGGACCGGAAGACCTGGAGCGCGGCCCGCGCGACTAAAGCGCGGAGCACGACGACCCGCCGCACGCGCGGCCGCTTCGGCAACGCGCGGCCCTCCGCCGGCGCCCCGGGCTTGGCCCGCGCCGCCCACGCGGCCGCCGCGGCGCCGTCGACGACGGCCTCGATCGCGAGCTCCGCCGGGTTCGCGTAGACCAGGCCGGCGGGCGCATCCGGCGCGCCGAAGAAGGCCGCGACGTCGGCCGTCGCGCCGTCGTAGCAGAGCCGGCCGCCGGCGAGCACCGCGACGCGCGCGAATTTCAGGAAGACGGCGATCGACGGCTGGTGGACGACGGCCGCGACGGTCATCTCCGCGGAGTGCTCCAGGAGGAGCTGCGTCGTCGCCGCCGCAGCGACGCTGTCCAGGCCCGACGTCGGCTCGTCGGCGAGCAAGACCGCCGGCGAGTGGATGAGCTCGAGGCCGAGGCTCAGCCGCTTCCGCTGGCCGCCCGAGAGCAACCGCGCGCGGACGTCCGCGCGCTCCATGAGGCCCGTGTCGACCAGCAGCGCGTCGACGCGCTTCGGGTCCGCGCCGCGCAGCGTCGCCGCGAAGCGCAGCGCCTCGCGCGGCGTCAGGTTCTGCAGGAGCACGTCGTCTTGCGGCGCGACGGTGCCGAACGCCGCGAAGCCGCCGGCGCCGTAGCGGCGGCCGTTCGCCGTGACCGCGCCGGCGACGAGGCGCGACCCCGCGCGCGCGGCGAGCGTCGCGAGCAGCGTCGTCTTGCCCGCGCCGCTCGGGCCGATCAGAGCGACGGCCTCGCCGGGCCGCAGCGTGATGTCGACGTCGTCGAGCAGGCGCGTGCCGTCGCGCAGCGCGTAGGCGACGCCGCGCGCGCAGAGCACGACCTCGTGCGCGCCGTCGCTCGCGTTCTCATCGATGTCGAGCGCGCGCATGGCGCCGGCGCCGGCAGTCGGGGCTGGAAGGCCTGAGCAGCTTTGTTTTGCCTCAATTTGTCAGCAAGAAAGCTTTGTTGAAGCGAAGATGCTGCCCACTACACGCGTCTCCTCGGCGCCGCGGACGTGGCGGAACAGCATCGCGGCGGGCGCGAAGATCGCGGAGGGCTCGTAGAGGAAGAGCGCGAGGTAGCCGAGCGCGCCGTTCGCCGGCCCGGGGCCCCGCGACGACCCGTCGACGGTGGAATAAGTTAAGGGGGGTCGAGGCGAAAAGGCAGGGGGGGGCTCAGACGCGGTCGGGGGTATGCCTCGACCGCGGAGCGGGGGGGGGGGGGGCGGGCCCGGTCTGGTGGTGGACGGGGTCGAAGGGCGTGGAGGACGGGGTCGAAGGACCTGGAGGACGGGGTCGAAGGGCGTGGAGGACGGGGTCGAAGGGCTTGGAGGACTGGGTCGAAGGGAGCCTTGGCGTCCGGGTTCAGACATAAGGCCGAGGCATTCGGCGGGGTTGAGCTCAGCAGCATTGGTGTGTAGGCAGGCTGCGGCGCGTCGCGGCTCGGGATTAGGCCGCGGACGAGGAAGCGGCGTGCCAGGCTGCAGGCAAGGCCGGGGCCTCGTCGTCCACGGCTTCCTGAATGATTTCGGGAATGATCTGGTCGTGGTCTTCACTGGCTGATTGCTGTTCCTCGTCGTGCTCGCCGACGTCGTCGGCGGCCGCGTTCTTCTTGCTCTTCTTGGGGGACAGACCTGCGTGAATAACTTCTTCGGGATCAACCTCGCAGGTCTCGACGAGGATCGTGTAAATTGTCGCGACGAGCACGAGGGTCCCGATGACGATCATGGCGTAGCTAAAAATCGGACCTTTGAACATATCACCGGGCGCGCCGTCCTGCTCGTCCATGTCCTTGATGAACAGCATCAGCGACGCGATGAACACGAGGATGATCTGCGCGTTGCCCACGTTTGACACGTTGTCGTCGGCGTCTTCGATGTAGGGACGGCTGTACGTGTAGACCTGCATCGAAAGGAACGCGATGAGGAGGCCTAGGGCTATCTGCGACCCGCTGCCCGGGTACCTACATCGAACCTTCATGTACATCGAATCCTCATGTACCCGGGAACCTACATAAAAATTAGCAGGCCCGTGAGCGCCAGCTTGCGGACGCACTCGAAGACCACGAACTGGTAGCAGCGCGGCTCGTACCTGGTGCGCGAATTGTCCGGCAACAAATACAGCAGACGCTGCGGCGCGCTCTTCGAAGAGGAACAGCAGGTGATGGATCGACTCGTCCGCATTACGCGTCGCAAGTTTTCGTGCCTGCAACTCCACCGAGGAGACCACATCGGCGCCGAGAATCGTCTTCATCAAGTCTCGCGCAGAAGAATTTTGCAGAGGGAGTCGCTCGTTGAGCTGTCTGTACGCCTCCGCAGAAGGGCTTCGAGGCCTACCGTCGCTGCTGTCCTCGATCTCGCCAAGCCGGCTCTCGTCGACGTCCGGGTTGATGTGCTTGCGGTACCGGAAGAGCTCGACAAAGTAAAGAAGCGGTATTCCGACGGGGTACACGAAGAGCATGGCCAGCGCGTAGGTGGACCAGATGCCCTTGTAGCTCGGCGACGTGCACGAGATGTCGTGGTCCGCCTCGAGCACCTCGATCGTCTCCGTCGAGCCGTCCGAGAAGCCTTCCTCGTAGCTCACGCAGTTGTAGAAGCGCAACACCGTCGTGGACACGCTGGGGAACACGACAAATGTGAGCAGGATGAAGGCTCCGAACGATGTGCTCCGAATCGATTTCGCCTTTTTGGTGGTCGCGCACATCGCGGCGAGCTCGCCAACCAAAAAGATCAGTAGCGAGAAGACAATAGGGAGGATCGTCATTGCGAGCAGCTTGTCGAAGAAATTGAAGGGGCGCAGACAGGCGATTGGCAGAATCTGGATGATGTTGAATTCCAAGAACGACGTCCAGGCGATGAGCGCCTCGAAGGCCTTGGGAAACGACACCATGGGGAGCGTCCACGGCAGCGCGTCTTGGATTTGGTACACGCCGAGAACAATCTTGAACTTCGTGTGGAGCGAGCGCCTCGTTTCAGCCCACGTAGATTCTTTTTCTTCTTCATCGGTCGAAGTTACATCATCGGACGTGGTAGCGCCGCGTCGCTCCGTCTCGGGAGCGTCGACCTCTTCATCGTCTCCAAGTATTGCATCGACATGGCCTCCGACCCCTTTTTTTGCTATCCCTTTCGCATGAAGCAGCGCCTCACGCCTCTTTTCAGACCGGAACGCCACCACGGTTATTGCCAGCACCAGGGCAACGAGACACACGCCGCTCGCGATCGTCACCGGATCCAACTTAGTGTCCTTGCATTCGACGCAGCGATTGAGCAACGAGTTGTGGTGGTATTCGTTTTCGCATACGCGACACAAAACGCCCTTGTGGCCTTCGGCGCAAGCACCATCCTTGCACGCTCCGGAGTACTGGCACTGGTAGACTTCGTCGGAGTAGCTGGACGCGCGCCACCAGCCGTCCTCGATGGGCACCGCGGTCAGCGTGTTGGACGTCGCGTTCTCGCAGTCCATGCCGCGTTCGCAGCTCAGACAGCACTGGTCGAAGCACTTGGTGCTGTCGCTCGCGCAGCTCGCGGCGAGAGCGGTCGAGTTGTCGCACGGGACGGATTCGCCGTCATCGAGCTCGACGGCGAACGGCGAGAAGTAGTAGTCTTCGAGGCACGAGTAGCAGCCCGTGGCGCCTTCGGCCAGCGTCGTTGAGAACGGGGGACACTGCCGACAAGAAGACTGACCCCGAGCGGACGCGTACGTTCCCGAGACGCACGGCGAACACTCGCTCGAGCCGCTCCCAGAGCTCGTCCCGACGGGGCAAGGGGTCTGCTCCGAGGCGCCCGTTCCCGGGACGTAAGAGCCAGGGTCGGCAAGCGCGCACGCGGCCGAGCCCTCGGTGTCCGTGTACATCGCGGTAGGACACGGCTCGCACTGGCCCTCGCCTTCGCCCTTGTAGGTGCCGGCAGGACACGCCTCGCACTCGCTTGCGCCGGTGGAATCGCTGGAGTAGCCCGCGGCACACGACGTGCATGACGAGCTCCCGGCGGAGCTATAGGTCCCGACGTCGCACGCCGTGCACTCGGAGCTCGCCGTCGCCGAGTACGTGCCAGCTGGGCACTCCGTGTCCTCGGAAGCGCCGGCCGCGTCCACGAAGCTTCCAGCCGCTGCAAGGACGCACGACGTCGAGCCTTTGGTAGGCGCGTACCTCGCCGTCTCGCAGGAGCTGCATTCAGAAGCGCCGGTGCCGGAAAAGCTACCCAACGGGCACTCGATCTCTTCTGTGGCGCCCGAGCTTTGGACGGCTGTCCCCGCGGTCGCTAGCACGCACGTCGTCGAACCTTCGGAGCCCACGTACGTGCCGGGCGTACATTCCGTGCAAGCTTCCGACCCCTGACCGGCGGTGTATTCTCCGGCGGAGCACTTGAGCTGCTCTGTCGCGCCGGCGGAGGGCACGTACGACCCGGCGTCGGCCAGCGAGCAGCTCGACTGGCCCGGCTCGTCCGAGTACGACCCGGCGTCGCAGTCGAGACACGTCGACGCGCCGCTCTGCGAATAGGTCCCGGCCGGGCACTGAGACTGGCCGTCGGAGGTCGCTTCCTCGGTGATCTGCACTGACTCGGTGCTCGCCTCCTCGATCTCATCTATCTGCGCGTCCATGTCGATGGTCGCGTCATCGAGGATCGAACTTGAGAGCGCCCGGGTTGAGGACGGACGCAATCGTCGACGCGCCCCCAAAATTGCCTCCAGCAATTCGCCAGAGGATGCCTTCTCGAAAAATGCAGTTTGAAAGTCTGCAAGCAGTTGAGCCTCCACGAGCGTGACGTTCTCCGCAGCCGTCGCCGTGTAATTTGCGGCCAGCTGGAACGGTATCACGGTGGCTCCAGTCTCGGTCTCATAGGCGGGCCCAACGGAGGCGATCGTCGCAGAGTCGCTGAGTTCGGAGAACATGTCGTCCACGAACACTGTCTCGAGGGCCTCCTGAAGCTGGAGATTCGCAGCTTCGTCCGCGTTGAGCGCGGCCGCGTCGACTCCGTAGAGCACGAGTGCTGAGTCGGTCGTTACCTCATACAACTCGTTGATTGGTGCGACGTACCCCGCGTCGACTTTCGTGCAGCTGCTGGCTCCTTCGTCGCTTGTCGTGCCCAGAGGGCAGAGCGGACAAAACCTGTAGCCGGCCCCAGAGAAGCGACCGGACGCGCACGTGGACGGTGAAACCGCGCCAAGCGTGCCGACATACTGGCCACCGGTCGACGTCGCACACGTCGCCGCTCCAAGCGCGGCGGCATACTGTCCCTTTGCACAGAGCGTGCACGCAGTTGCTCCGGCGCCCGAGTAAGTGCCGGCTTCGCACGCGACCGGCGCCGATGCGCCTTCGGCGTCCACGAAGTAGCCCGCGTCCACGAGCGTGCACGCGGTGGCGCCATCGTCGGGAGCGTAGGTGCGAACACCACACGGGGCGCATTCGGTCGCGCCCGAGCCGCTAAACCGCCCGGCAGGACACACATCTTCTGCCGAAGCGCCGACATCGCTGACGTACGACCCGGCGCCCGCGAGAGTGCACGAGCTTTGTCCCTCGAGCGGACCAAAACTTCCTTCCGGGCACGGCGTACAGGATTCCGCCGCCGAGGCCGAGATCGTCCCTGGCAAGCACGGCGTCTCCGCTGAGGAGCCTCGCTCTTCCACATAAAAGCCCGCGCTAGCGAGCGCGCAGCTCGATTCTCCCGCGACGTCCGTGAAGCGGCCAGGCTCGCACGTGTCGCATTCGCTCGCTCCGCTGCCCGAGAATCGCCCCGCAGGGCACGCGGTCTGCTGCGAGGCGCCGGGACTTCCAGTAAAAGACCCGGGGCTCGCCAGCGTGCAGCTCGTCGCGCCCTCGAAGTCGACGTAGGAACCGGTCAAGCAATCTTCGCAGACTACCGCGCCGCTGCCTGAGTAGCGGCCCGCAGCGCATGCGGACTGTTCCGAGGCGCCCTCGTCGTCGACGTAGAAGCCCGCGCTTGCCAGCGTGCAGCTCGTTCCGGCCTCGCTGGAGGCGTACGTACCCTCGTCGCAATCGGTGCATTCACTCGCGCCCGAGCCTGAGTACCGACCCACGGGACACTCCGACTGTTTCGAGGCGCCGTCGTCATTGACGTAGAAGCCAGCGTCCGCCAGCGAGCAGCTCGACTGGCCATCGCTGTCCGTGTAGCGACCGGTGGAGCACTTCTCGCACTCGGCCGCGCCGGACCCAGAGTAGCGGCCCGCGGGGCACTCGGACTGCCTCGAGGCGCCCTCGTCGTCGACGTAGAAGCCCGCGCTTGCCAGCGTGCAGCTCGTTTGACTCTTTTCGTCGATGTAAGTTCCCTCGTCGCAATCGGTGCATTCACGCGCGCCGCTGCCCGAGTACTTGCCCGTCGGACACGAGTCTTGCTCGGAGGCGCCGTCGTCGTCGACGTACTTCCCGGCGTCGGCCAGCGAGCAGCTCGACTGGCCATCGCTGTCCGTGTAGCGACCGGTGGAGCACTTATCGCACTCGGCCGCGCCGGACCCGGAGTAGCGGCCCGCGGGGCACTCGGACTGCCTCGAGGCGCCCTCGTCGTTCACGTAGAAGCCCGCGCTTGCCAGCGTGCAGCTCGTTTGACCTTTTTCCTCAGCGTAGGTGCCCTCGTCGCAATCGGTGCATTCACGCGCGCCGCTGCCCGAGTACTTGCCCGTCGGACACGAGTCTTGCTCGGAGGCGCCGTCGTCGTCGACGTAGAAGCCAGCGTCCGCCAGCGAGCAGCTCGACTGGCCCTTGCTGTCCGTGTAGCGACCGGTGGAGCACTTCTCGCACTCGGCCGCGCCGGACCCGGAGTAGCGGCCCGCGGGGCACTCGGACTGCTTCGAGGCGCCCTCGTCGTCAACGTAGAAGCCCGCGCTTGCCAGCGTGCAGCTCGTTTGACCTTTTTCCTCAGCATAGGTGCCCTCGTCGCAATCGGTGCACTTGCTCGCGCCGCTGCCCGAGTACTTGCCCGTCGGACACGAGTCTTGCTCGGAGGCGCCGTCGTCGTCGACGTAGGAGCCAGCGTCGGCCAGTGAGCAGCTCGACTGGCCTTTGATGTCCGTGTAGCTCCCCGCGGGGCACTTCTTGCACTCGTCCGCACCGGACCCAGAGTAACGGCCCGTGGAGCACTCGGACTGCTTCGAGGCGCCCTCGTCCTCGACGTAGAAGCCGGCGCCCGCGAGCGTGCAGACGGACTTTCCCTCGTCCGCAGCATAGGTACCCTTGTCGCACTCTTTGCACACGCTCGCACCGGAGCCGCTGTACTTGCCCGCATCGCACTTGGACTGCTTCGAGGCGCCCACCGCGTCGACGAACCACCCGGGGTTGGCGTTGTTGCAGGTCGACTTGCCCGGCGCGTCCTGGTACGTCCCGGCCTCGCAACCCTTGCACTCCCTCGCGCCGGAGCCGCTGTACTTGCCCGCATCGCACGCCGTCTGCTCAGAGGCGCCGATCGCGTCGACGAAGGACCCGGCGTTCGCAAGCAGGCAGCTCGACTTGCCGGTCGCGTCCTGGTACGTCCCAGCCTCGCAGTCGACGCACTCGCTCGCGCCGGAGCCGCTGTACTTGCCCGCATCGCACGCGGTCTGGTTCGAGGCGCCCGTCGCGTCGACGAAGAAGCCGGCGTCCGCAAAATTGCAGCTCGACTGGGCGGCCTTGTTCTGGTACATCTTAGTCGCGCACGGCTCGCACTCCGAGGCACCGCTGCCAGAGTACGTTCCCGGCGCGCAGCTTTCGCACTCGCTGGCACCCGCGCTCGAGAAGAAGCCCGCGCCGCAGTTTGTGCACTGGACGGCGCCCTCGGCCGAAAAGGTGCCGGCCTCGCAGGACGTGCATTCTGCGACGTTGTAATACCCCTCGAAGGCTGCGGTCTCGATCGTGCCCGCGGGACACGTGCCCTCCGCGCAGCCGCTCCCGGAGAAGTGGTCGTTGAAGCACGTGCAGGTCCCAGAGCCGGAAACTCCGTCGTCGCACGAGCCGCGCGACCGGCCGCTTCCGGCGAGACCACAGGTGTCCGTGAGACGGGGAGCGTTGCGCTTTTCGTCGCCGCCTTCGGGGCAGAGGTCGCAGGAGGTGCCAAAGTAGCCACGCTGACATTCGCCGCAATGGTCGCCTGAATACCCGCCGAGGCAACTGCAGGACGCTGCGCTGAAGCCAATCGAATCGTCGCAGAGGCCCTTTCCGTTACAAGAAGTCGTGCAATAATCAGCGGGAAAGAAGTGATGCTTGCCGTCACGCGCACCAACGACGAGGTCGAGGTCGCCGTCGCCGTCGAGGTCGGCGAGCGCGGGCGCGCTGAAAATACCAACGTCGATGGGCTCACCGTCGATGAAGAAGGGGCTCGCGCTGCCGGTGACGGCCTCGTAGCTCGGCAAAACCGCGGACCCGACGTTCTCGTAGTAGCTGAGGGTGCCGGCTCGGTCGCCCACGACGAGGTCGAGGTCGCCGTCGCCGTCGAGGTCGACTAACGCGGGCGAGCTGTAGGTACCGACGTCGATGCCGTCGAAGGGGTTCGCGGTGCCATTGACGGCCGCGTAGCTCGCCGACGCCGCAGACCCGACGTTCTCGTAGTAGTAGAGGGTGCCGTCTTCTTTGCCCACGACGACGTCGAGGTCGCCGTCGCCGTCGATGTCGCCGAACTCGGGCGCGGTGCCTATGGAGCTATCGTCACTGCCACTGCCGTCGTCATCATCGTCTCCGCCGTCGTCGTCGTCGTAGTAGTAGTAGTAGTAGTAGTCGTCGCCGCCGCCAGTGGCAGTGCACGCGCATCCAGAGCAGTCGCAGCCGTAGTCCGACTCGAGCTCCGCGCACGTGTTTCCCGTCCAGTAGTCGCACGTGTTGCTGTAGCACGTCGATTCACACAAGCCGCTGCCGCCACCGTCGTCGTCGCTGCCGCCACCGTCGTCGTCGCCGTAGCCATGGCCATAGAAGGGGCTCGCGCTGCCGGTCCTGGCCTCGTAGCTCGGCGACGCGGCGGACCCGACGTTCTCGTAGTAGTTGAGGCCGCCAAAGCGATCGCCCACGAGGAGGTCGAGGAGTCCGTCGCCGTTGACGTCGGCGAGCGCGGGCTTAGATTCGCCACCAACATCAATGCCCCCGATGACGGTGCATTCGGCCGCGTAGGTCGGCGACGTCGCGGACCCGACGTTCTCGCAGTAGTAGAGGTCGCCGTCCTCTTCACCCACAACGAGGTCGAGGTCCCCGTCGCCATCGAGGTCGCCGAGCGCCGACACGCTGAAAGCACCAACAAACTCGATGCCGTCGAAGGGGCTCGCGCTGCCGGTGACGGCCACGTAGCTCGGCGCCGCCGCGGACCGGACGTTCTCGTAGTAGTTGAGGGTGCCGTCCATGTTGCCCACGACGAGACCGAGGTTGCCGTCGCCGTCCAGGTCGACGAGTGTGGGTGCGACGTTGCCATGAGCCTCCTCGTCTTCTACAGCGATGATGATGTCGTTGAAGGGGCTCGCGCCGCCGGTCCTGGCCTCGTAGCTCGGCGCCGCCGCGGACCCGACGTTCTCGTAGTAGTTGAGAACGCCGTCGCTTTTGCCCACGACGAAATCGAGGTCGCCGTCGCCGTCGATGTCGCCGAACGTGAACATAACTTTACCGTTGTTGCCAATGCCGTCGAAGGGGCTCGCGCTGCCGGTGACGGCCTCGTAGCTCGGCGACCTCACGGACCCAACGTTCTCGTAGTAGTAGAGGCCGTCCAATTGGCCCACGACGAGGTCCAGATCGCCGTCGCTGTCGATGTCAACAAACGCGGGCGTGCTGTACGATCCTTTAGCGCCATCGGCGTCGTCGATCATGTGGAAGGGGCTCGTACTGCCGGCGACGGCTTGAAAGATCGGTGACGCTGTGGACCCGACATTCTCGTAGTAGAGGAAGGAGTCCCTCGTCTCCGATCCATATAACTGTGTGTACCCCACGACGAGGTCGAGATCGCCGTCGCCGTCGATGTCGCCGAGAGCGGGCATGCTCTTGGAAGGGACGTTGATGCCGTCGAATGGGTTCGCGCTGTCGAAGAAGAACATGTAGCTCGGCGACGCCGCGGACCCGACGTTCTTGTAGTAGGAAAGGTCGCCGTTCTCTTCGCCCACGACGAGGTCGAGGTCGCCGTCGCCGTCGAGGTCGCCGTACGCGGGCGCGCTGAATCTATCGACGTCGATGGCGTCGAATGGCCCGTTGGCAAGCACCTCGGCGAAGTAGTGGTAGTTTCCCCAGCAGCCAGCAATCGCGCGCAGCACGCAAACAGGCGTCAATTCGTCCGTCGGGGCCAATTCGTATCCGGTTCGTGTGGGTGCGAAGGTGGCCGTCGGTGCAATAGTCATCGACGGTGCGACTGTCATTCTCGCAGTCGGAGCGCCAGTCGGAGGAAACGTCAGTGATGGAGAGGCAGTGGTCGGCGAGAGCGAGGGCGCGTACGCCGAGAGTGAGGGTGCGTAGGTGGGCGAGTACGATTGCGAGCTCGTCGGAAGCGACGATGCGGTCGGGGCGAGCGTCGCCGTCGGAGCCGGCGAGTCGCACAAAGAGCCCCAGTCGACGACGGCGCCGCCGGACACGAAGAATGCGGTGGGGCCGTAGGGAGCGCCGTCGCCCTCGTGGCCGTCGATGGCGAAGCTGACTTCAAACGGGTAGTCGTCTTCGCTTACGCTCGCCAGGTAGCAGCCGTCTTCGAGGCAGAGCCGCTCCGACTGCAGCGACCCGTGGTCGACCCGTCCCGTGAAGAAGACTGTGTCGCTGGTGTCACTCACGGTCAACACCGCGCCCTGCCAGCCGTCGCCGTAGGAGTCGCTCATCACGACGTCGAGGCAGTTCTCGGACGGTGCGGCCGTGACCGAAGGTGCGGCCGTGAGCGAAGGTCTGGGCGTCGGGGCTGCCGACAAGGTCGGTTCGTAACTCGGCTGGTGGGAGGGCTGATACGTAGGGTGCGTCGCGTTCGAGGAGTCGTCACCGGGCGTGTAGTCGTTCGCGCACGTGCACCCGTAGCAGTTGCAGCCGTACGACTCGAGGTCCGCGCACGTGTAGCCCGTCCAGTAGTCACATGAGTTCCCAGCGCAGCCCGTCGATGGGCACGACCCGTCGTCCTCCTCGTCGAGGTAGCTATAGAAGTAGCTGTAGCTGCTGTAGCTGTAGCTGCTGTACCCGTCGTCCTCCTGGACCTCCTCGTCGTCCTCGTCGTCCTCGTTGAGGAAGCTATAGAAGTAGCTGTAGCTGCTGTACAATAGCCGCTGTACTAGCTGTAGCTCCTCGTCGCCGCGCGCCCCGGCCGGGGCTCCGCTCCCGCCGCCGTCGATCGAGGCGGAGCCGAAGTCGTCCTTCGCGGCGCGCTCGGCGGGCCGCTCGAAGGACGACGTCTCGACGGCGCCCATCGGCGAGGCGGAGCCGAAGTCGTCCTTCGCGGCGCGCTCGGGGGGCCGCTCGAAGGACGGCGTCGTCGAGACGGCGCCCAGCGCCTCGTCCCGCGCGTCGCCGCGCGCCCCGGCCGCGTCTCCGCTCCCGCCGCCGGCGATCGAGGCGGAGCCGGCGGCGTCCTTCGCGGCGCGCTCGGCGGGCCGCTCGAAGGACGGCGTCGTCGAGACGGCGCCCGCCCGCCGCTCGGTCCGCCCGTCGCGCGCGTCCCGCAGCCCGGAGATCCCGCCTGAAACCGTCATCAGCACGAGCCAGCAGCACATGATGCGAAAGCATGACCCAACCATGCCGGCCCTGAGATTTCCGAGCCGCTCGGCGCCACCGGAGGTCAAAGGAGGCTCGCCCGCCGCGCCCCGCGAAGTAGATCTTCGGAAGCGCGCGCCCCGCGTCGCGCAACCCGCCAAAATTCAAGGAACGCCGGATAATGCTATGGTAATGCTCGCGAGTGGGGTCATAAATTTGCATGATTTGGAAAGATTCGCAACCTGCCCTTGAGGGCAAACATACCCTCACGCGCGGCGGCCCCAGTCGATGGGCAGCCGGAACTCGGCGCCCCCCGAACCGAATCGGACGGGGTCTTCGAGCGCCGCGCCCCGAGCGAGACCCGCAGGGCGCGGCGCCGAACCGCACGTCGAAATCGACCGGAGACTCGCCCCGCGGCAGCCCCTCGATGGCATATCGCGCAGAAGCCAATCAGGCTCTTCTAAAAGGAGCCCACCGGGGGTCCGGTCGGCTTTAGTATCCCCCCAGTGCCCGCGCCCGCCCAAGGTACGTGCCGCCTAATGCGCGCGAGAGAGGGCAAGTTGTAGCAAATTTCGAGCCGGTTCGAGGTGTACCCCTCAATCGACGCCGACCTGCGGCGCGCCGCGCTCGGAGCAAAATTACTACGACGTCACGGCTGCGGCTACTTCTGCGAGTAAAGACACAACACGAACCCGCCAGAGATCGATCGGAGGTTTACAGTCCGCACCCCCTCCTCACTTGGCGCCGCGGACGTAGCGGAGCAGCACCGCGGCGGACGCGAAGATCGCGAGGGACCCGTAGAGGAAGAGCGCGAGGTAGCCGAGCGCGCCGTTCGCCGGCGGCGGCGGGTCGCCGATGCGGCCGAAGACGTAGAGGAGCGGCGCCCCCACCAGCGGCCCGAGGCAGACGCCGACGAAGGCGCCGACGCCCCAGACGCCCATGAACCGCGCCGACTCCGCCGCGTCCGGCAGCGTGTCGACGGCCAGCGCGAGGTCCACGGCCTGGTAGGACCCGTTGCCGAAGCCGCCCACGAGGCCCCAGGCGACGACGGCCGACGGCGCCGTCGACACGGCCAGGCCGACCATGGACAGCGACATGAGCACGCACGCGAAGACGACCACGGGCTTCCGGCCCGTCCGGTCCGAGAGCGCGCCCGCGGGCACGGCCGCGAGCACGCCGCTCACGTAGCCCGCGAGCGCGAGCACGCACGTGGACCGCGCCGGGTCCGCCGTGTTCACGTAGGGCTCGAGCCACGCGTCGACGGCGCCGTTCGAGCCGTCGTCGAGCCGGTCCCGGAGGTAGTAGACGAGGAACGCCTGCACGGAGCCGCCCGTGTAGTAGAGCGTGCGGCTCACGAAGACGTAGAAGAAGTCGCGCGTCTCCGGGTCCCGCGGCGACACGTAGTAGCAGGCGAGGACCGCGCTCCAGTCGAAGGGCGGCTTCGCGGGCGCCTCCGGGTCCTCGCCGCCCCGCAAGGGCCGCCGCTCGCCGCGGCCCTTGTCCGACGGCCGCGACCCCCGGGGCACGGCGACGACCAGCGTGATGGACGTGAACAGCACGACGACGACGACGTAGAGCGCGTAGAGCGAGTCGAGGTCGTCGACGAGGAAGTAGTAGAGGAAGCCGAAGCACGAGCCGAGCACCTGCAGGAACACGCCGAGCCCGTTGGCGACGCCCGTCTGCCGCGGCGGGACCAGGTCCGGCACGAGGGACGTCGCCGCCGTGTAGGCGACGTTCAGCGCGAGCATGGACGCGAGGAAGGAGCAGCCGTAGACGAGCGTCGCGCCGAAGCGGCGGCCCGCGTCGTCGTCGACGGACGCGTCGTCGTCGTCGTCGAAGGCGACGCCCGGCAGCTGGCCGCTCCGCGACACCCACTGCAGGCCCAGGCCGAGCACGAGGATCGACGCGCCCCCGGCGACGAAGGGCACGCGGCGCCCGAGCCGCGACTCGTGGCGGTCGCTGAGGTAGCCCGCGAGCGGGCACACGAGCTGGGAGAAGCCCGCCATGGCGAGGAAGCCCGCGAGCGCGAAGGACGAGTTCTCCGGCGCGAGGCGCGTCGACTCGAGCGCCAGCGTGATCATGCCGTAGGTGCTCAGCAGCAGGCCCGTAGCGAACATGAAGGACGTGAGCCCCAGGAGCCGCAGGAGGCTCACCTCCTCCTCGACGGCCATGCCCGGCGAGTCGCTGTAGGTCTTCGGCGGGGATTCGGTGGACATCAAGGGGGCGCGCTCAGGCGCTTGCATCGCGGCGCGCGAGCAACATCGTCCGTACGCGCGAGCGGTGCCGCCGGCGGCTCTTGAAAGGTGCTCTGCGACACCAAACTTCAGCGATTTGCGGCAGAAGCATGGCTCGGCCTGTGTGAGGCGCGAGGCTGGCAGCGGCCGCTGCTTGTGCGCAACAATGAAAAAACTCGTGCCACTCTCGCTCCTCTTGGCCAGCACCACATGCCTCGTCGTCCCACCGACCGCACCACCGAAGCTCCTCATCGTGAGCCAGGAGCGGTCGCGCTACGAGGCTCTCTTCGCGCTGGAGCTGCAGGTCTGCGTCGAAGCGACGCGCCTCGACACCATGCTCCACGAATGCGCCAACAACCAGCTCGACGCGCTGCGCGGCCTGAGCGCGTGCCGCCTCGCCGTCGCGCCGCTCGCCGAGGCCTCCGTCGACGACCCCGCGGGCCTCGTCGCCGCCGTCGGCGCGCTGGACCTGGAGGCGGCGACGCCGTGGACCGTCGAGCACGTGCCGCTCTGGAGCACGTTGACGGGCGGGCGGCGCGCGCACGAGGACTGGCGGTTTACCGGTCTCTCGCTGGGCCTCGCGCAACAAATAAGCGGCGCGCCGCCGGCGCTCGGCGGCGCGTCGAACGCCGGCCCGGGCGCCACGCGCTTCGTCGTGCTCGAGGGCGACGAGACGCTGCGCTTCGGGTCCGTCGCGCACGAGGCCGCGCGCGACGACGGCGCCTGGAACGCGCGGCCCTACACCTTCGCCGGCGCGCTCGACCCGGCCGTCGCGCGGGCGCTCGTCAACGTCGCCGCGGACTGCCGCGATCCGCCCGCGGCGTCGCTCTTCGACCCCTGCTGCGGGTCGGGCACGACGCTCCGCGCGGCCGCGGCGCGGGGCTTGCGGGCGGCCGGCGCCGACCGCGACGCCAAGGCCGTCGCCGGCGCTTCGAAGAACCTCGCGGCCTACGACGCGGACGTCTTCGAGCGCGACGGCAGCCTGCCGTTTCCGGCGCATGGCGCCGAGTGCTGCGTGCTGAACCCGCCCTGGGGCGAGAAGGTGCGCGACGACTTCGGCGCGAACGACCGGATCCTCGCGAATCTCGCGGCCGCGTCGGAGCCGGGGACGCCCGTCGCGCTGCTCGACCGGGAACCGCACTCCGACGCGGCGTTCGCCCGCCTGGGCTACGACGTGCTCCACGCCTGCGAGATCTTCCCGGGGAAGGCCAACCGGGGCAAGGCGTCCTTCGCCGGCGCCGCGCGCGTCTCGGTGCTCCGCGTAAGGTGACTTTTAAGGCGCGTCCGTGTTCGCCGTCGCGTAGGACTCGACGCCGCGGAGCCGGTCGACGGTGCGCTCGAGCCACCGGGACAGGGGCTCCCAGCTGCCGCGGCCCGGCTCGTAGCGGCCGACCTTGTCCGCCTCGCCCGGCGCGAGCCGCAGGTCGCCGCCCTCCCCGACGACGACGCCGTTGGCGACGTGCTGGAGGAGGTGCGACAGCGTCGCGGGCACGCGGAAGAGGTTGTAGCCCATGTTCTTCGTGTGGAGCATGCCCGCGGCCTCGTTGCCGAAGACCTCGTAGTTCATCTTCCAGCACCAGATCTCCGCGTCCGCATCCGTCTCAAACCCGAGGCAGAGCGCGTTGTCGACGACCGTCACGGACGCGACGGGGTCCCGCGGGAGGCCGCGGATGGGCCAGAGCGCGCGGCACTCGTCCGTCGAGGCCGGGCCCGAGAGCAGGCCACCGAGCGCCGCGACCGTCGCCTCGGAGGCGATCGCGCCCTCGCCGAGCGGCCGCTTCGCGACGACGGCGACGCGCGCGGGCGTGTCGACGGCGAGGCGCGCCGGCAGCGGCGGCGGCGGCGCGGCCATCTGCCGGCGCACCTCGGCGATGCGCCTCGCGGCCGCGCGCAGGAAGTCGGCCTTGGAGAGGTCGCCGGAGCGGACGCCGCGCCGGAGGTCGCCGACGAACGACTCGCAGGCGGGGTCGCCCATCAGGTGCGCGAACATCTTCTCGTCCTCGGGCGACAGCGCGGGCTCCGGCTGCGCGGCGGGCGCCGGCGGCGGCGCGGGTGGCGGCGGCGCCTTCGCCGGCTTCTTCTTGGGCTTCTTCGCCTTCTTCTCGTTCTTTCTCCTCTCTTCCTCGACGTTGGCCTTCTCCTGCCTGCGCAGCAGCTTCGTGACCGCCGCCTGCTTCGTCGCCGACTCGCCGGCGCAGAGCTCGGCCCAGGCGTCGTCGGCCATGTTTATGCTCTAGTCGCCGACGGCATCATCTGCGGCTGCAACCCCGCAGTGATCGTGCAGAGGTTTGCAGGACCCTCGACACGCCCGGCGCCGCAACCGACGCTGTTCGCACGATCGTGGCTTGTTGTAAAAACAAGAACACCGACATCATCATTACCGTCTCCGGATGTGGGCCCAGGGGTCCTTGCCCGAGCCGCCGCCGCCGCCGTCGTCGCCCCAGGAGTAGCCCGAGGCCGCGGCGTCCCAGGTCGCGTCGCGCGCGGCCCGCGCGGCGGCCCAGGGGTCGTCGTCGAGCGGCGGCGCGCCGAAGGCCGGCGGCGCGCCGGAGGCCGGCGCGCCGCCCCCCCCGCCGAAGAGCGCGCGGCGCCACTGGTCCGTGGACCAGCTGCTCTCGGGATTGACGGTCCAGGCCGGCGGCTCGTCCGGGTGGTAGTTCGTCGTGCTCGTCGCCCAGTCGATGGTCGGGTCGTCGGCCGTCGCGTCGACCTCCGGGTCGATGAGCTGGTCCTCGAACTGGACCGGGCACGTGCCGTCGTAGACGCAGGACAGCGAGTAGAACGCGCGGTCGTTGTAGTGCGTCTGATACTGGTGGAACCGCGTCGCCGATTTGAGCCGCGGCTTGAGGTTGAAGACGTCCGGCGCCTCGATGGGCTGCTGGAACGTCGTCGCCTTGGGGTCGCCGTTGCCCAAAATGGACCAGTCGAACTGGCCGTAGGACTGCATGAGCCCGTCCAGATCCATGTCCTCGAGCTCGCCCTCGAAGGCGTCGAGCGCGCCCGTCGTATCCAGCAAATCGGGCGTGAGCGTCGACACGGCGACGTACTTGGCGCGCCGCGTCTCGACGATGTAGAGCTCGCCGACGAGCTCGTCGGGCATCGTCGGGTGCATGGGGTTGTCCTCGATGTTCGAGCAGTTGCCCCGGTCGACCTGGTCCCGGTTCGGGATCTCCGGGTCGTTGAGCGCGTAGTCCTCGTCGTTCGCGCGGATGCCGCAGGAGCCGTCGACGTAGTTGCGGTTCCAGGGCTGCGCCTTGACCGCGGGCACGCTGTCCGGGAGCCAGTACGAGTTGTTCGCGGCGTGGGGGTCCTTGAACCGCGACGTGATGCCCACGGCCTCCTTCTCGATGTCGTCGTAGCCCTGGCCCAACACGATCTTGTAGAAGTCGGGGTCCGGGCAGAGCGCGAAGTTCGCGCCGCTCGACTGGCCGCGCGGCAGGCTGTAGTTGTTCGAGGTGTTGTAGCGGTTCACGCAGTAGACCTCCCAGGGCTTGTCCTCGAGGCGCCAGCGCTGGAGGTAGATGTCGTGGTAGTCGTCGTACTCGCGCTGGTAGATGCCCCGGTGGTAGCTCAGCCCAAAGTCCGTGCGGCCCTCGGGGTCCTTGACCATCTCCCAGATGGGTTGCATCTGGGGCGACGGCAGCAGATGCTCGACGTCGGCGAAGTAGGTGCGCCCGAGGAGCGCCGTCGAGTAGGGGTTCGACGCCAAATCCGGCGCGCCGCCGCCGATGGCCCAGACGGCCTGGTCGCGCGTCTCGTTGCCGTCCGGGTACAGGCTCCGCCGGAACGCGAAGGGCCCGCCCGCGTGCGCCGCCGACGCGACGCCCGCCAACGCCAGGCCCCGCGTCGCGTTGTCGACGCCCATCCACATGACGAAGCCCTGGCCCGTCGCCGCGTCCGGCGCGTCGGGCCGCGACCGCGGCCGCGGGTTCAGCGAGTCGGGCATGGTCCGCAGATCCGCGAGGAGCACGCGCGGCCGCGTCGCGTGGAGGCCCCGCGACCCGACGCAGCCGTAGCCCGCGGCCGTGCCGTGGATCGTCGCGTAGCCGTCGCAGCCCGGGAGCCAGTCGTCGCGGCTCCGGACCATGTCCGACAGGTTCGCGTAGTGCAGCGCGATCCCTTCCCTTTTCCACGTCACGAGATCGTCCGTCGAGCACGCGCCGACGCCGCCCGCGAGCCAGTCCGGCGCCGCGTCGCCGTCGTTGAGCGGGCCGTGCGGCGCGTCGTGCTCGCCGTACCAGAAGTGCGTCGGCGTCGGCCGGCCGCGCGGGAACTCGCCGCCGTACCAGTGCGCGTTGATCTCCCACTCGGCGAAGCCGTCGAGCCGCTGGGGCGCGTCGGCGTCGAACTCGCTCCGGGGGAAGTTGCCGTAGTTGCCCGGGAAGTTGCCCAGGTCGAACTCCGCGTCCGCGTGGTCCAGCGTCCACGCGCCGTCGTCGGACACGGGCGACCGCGCCGCGTCGACCACTAAACGGCTCGGCCCGCCGCCCGCGGCGACGCCCCCCGCGAGCGTCAGCAGCGCGCCCGCGTTCACCGCGCCCGCGCCGCCCCGCAGGTCGCCCGTGTCGAAGCGCTGGACGACGTCGGAGCGGTACTGGACGTGGCCCGTGCCGTCGTAGGCGACGAGGTCGCCGTTGTAGTGCTGGTAGAGCTCGCGGCGGCTCACGTGCGTGTCGTGGCGCCGCATCTCCGCCAGGGTCGTCCGGTCGCCCAGATCCTCGACGCCCCAGCCCAAAATCTCGGGCCGCGGCGTCTCGAACTCGACGCCCCGCCGCGTCGTCGCCGGGCAGCGGAAGGCCATCGTGTGGTCCGGCCCGACGTAGATCTCGTCGAAGCGCGCCTCGCCGCCGTCGCCGATCGCGTACGCGCCGACGCGCGTGACGCCCGTCGCGGCGAGCGGCGCGTCGTCCGCGCGGAGCACGTCGTCGACCCACACGTCGTAGACGCCCGCGTCCCAGTCGAGGGACACGTCGACCTTGTACCAGCGCCGCAGCCGCGCCTTGTGCAGCAGCGTCGACTCCGGCGCGCCCGCGCCCAGGCCGCCGAGCAGCCCCGCGCCGCCGTCCTCGTGCTCGCCCGGCGAGACCCGGAACCCGGAGCCGTGCGTCAGCCGGTCCGTGAGCAGCACGCCGACGGCCACCGTGGCGTTCGCGCCCTGCGGGTTCGACGCGGACGGGAGCGGCGACGCGAAGTCCGGGAAGCCGACCTTGGCCGGGTCCGCGTCGTCCTCGTCGGCCGGGCGCGACGCGTTGTGCGCGTTCGCGTCGTAGAGGACGAGCATGGCGCCCCAGGAGCCGGCGTCGCGCTTCGCCGGGCCCCGCAGGCTGTAGGGGTCGCGGCGCACGAAGAACGAGAGCCGCGGCGGCCGGTTCCGCGCGGCGAGCTCGTACTCGGGCCCGTCGTAGGGCACGGGCATCTCCCGCACCGTCGCCGCCGCCGTGTCCGCGAGGGACCGGCCGCGCACGCGCAGCGCGCCCTTGGTCCCGAAGGCGCCGCCGACGGGGTCGTCGTCGTCGTCGATCAACGCGTCGTAGCGCAGCTCGAAGCGCGACTCGACGTACGTCGTCCCGTCGCGGCCGTCCCGGGCCCGGTTCCGCGGCCTGCCGCCGCAGCCCGCGCGCACGGACTGCGTCGCCGCGTCCCACTCGCGGCAGGCGCCGCCGGCGACGTCGAGCCGCGGCTCGAGGCCGCCCCAGGCCTCGCGCGTCGACAGCGACCGGCCGTAGACCGCCACCCGCCCTCCGCCGCCGCCGCCGCCGCCGGCCTGGGCCGGCCCGCCCGCGCCGCCCCGCGCGCTCACGTCGCCCTCGAGCGTCAGCACGCCGCCGGCGCTCAGCAGCACGCTGCCGCCGCTGCCGCCGCCGCCGCCGCTCAAATGCGCGGACCGGCCGTCCGCGCCGTCGACGGACACGCGGCAGTTCGCCCCGAGGTGCAGGTCGTTGACGGCGACGATCTCGATGGCGCCGCCGCCGGCGCCGCCGCGGCCGACGAGCGACGCGCGCTGGGCGTCGCGCGCCTCCGACCGGTAGACGTCCTCGTGCGCTTTGAACCGCGCGCCGTAGTCGCTCCAGTTCGCGTCCGCGCCGTCGGGCCCGGCCCAGTCCGTGGGCTCGAGCCGCTCGTAGACGAAGGGGTGGCTCACGCCGAGCGCGCCGCCGCTGCCGCCGAGGAGCTGGCCGCCCGGGCCGCCGAAGTCGCGCGACCCGTACGTCTCGCCGACGCCGCCGACGGTGCCGCCGTCGCCCGAGAGGAAGAGCGCCGTGCCGTTGCCCACGGTCAAGTTCGCGCCGTCGAGCGCGTCGGGCCCGGCGCCGCGCCAGGCCGCGTAGTCCGCCGCGCTCAGGTGGCGCGGCGCCATCGTCGCGGGCGCGCGGTACGCGACGACGCGCCGCTTCCCGCCGGCGACGCCGATCTTCGCCCGCTCCGACACGTCCGGTAACAACGCCGCGGCGTCGCGGCCGACGGCGCCGGCGCCGTCCGTGCCGTGGATCGCCTGGCCCGGCACGGGGCTCCCGCCGAGGCCGCCGTGCGCCGCGCCCGCGCCGCCGAACGCCAGGGAGAACGACGACTCGCAGGCCGGCGCCGTGCCGTTGAGGGACCGCAGGTGGTCCCGGTGGCTCTCGCCGAGGCTCTGGGACGCCTGCACGGACGCGTTGATGCCGCTGAGGCCCGCGCCGTCCGCCGCGAGCTCCGGGCACGGGTCGGCCGGGTCCGCGAGCGCGTCGCCGTCCGTCGGCCCCCGCGGGCTCGCGTTGTCGTCCAGCGTCGCCAGCGTCAGGGACCAGGTCAGCCCGCCGGCGGCGTAGGGCCCGCCGTCGCACAAGCCGTCGTCGCACTCGCCGCCGCGCTCCGCGTCGGACCGCGACACCGCGGCCGCGACGACGGTCGGCAGGTCCTCGACGAGGGCCGCGGCGACGTCCGTGGACGTGGCGTCGTGGGCGAGGCCCCGCGTCGTCGCGCCGCGCCAGGACAGCGTGAAGTTGCCGCCGAGCGAGTTGCCCCGGCGGACGCGCGACACGCGCGCGCGCGCGCCCAAACCCGTGAGGTGGGACTCGACGCCGAGGAGCGGCATGGCGCCGGACGTCGACGTGAAGGTCACGACCCAGGCGTCGTCCTCGTCGCCCCGCGGGCCGCCGAGCGCGTGGGTCACGGTCACGCGGCCGACGCCCGGGAGATGCGCGTAGACGTCGACCTCGTTGCCCGCGCGGGCCTTGGAGTCGCCGCGGCCGCGGCGCGTGCCCCGGTTCAGGTCCTCCTCCAGCGCCCGGCGGAGCGCGTCGGCGGTGACGCCCGGGTGGAGGCTCCTAGTCGTCCGCCCCGCGTACGTCAGTCGGAAGTGGCCGCCGAGCGTCTCGCCGTCGTCGGAGCTGATGGCCACGCGCTGCACCTCGTCGACGTCCTTGGCGCGCGTCGTCACGGTCCGGAGGTGGACGCGCACGGACGGCGCGCCGGGGCCGTTGACGTTGTTCGACGCCGTCGTCCCGCTCAAAATCGCCGGGTCGCCGAGCGGCACGTCGCGCGGGTCATCATCTAAAACGTCGCCCGGGTCCCGGCCGACGCTGTAGCCGCCGGGGAAGCCGCCGAGCGTGCCCGGCGACGCGACGAAGGACGTGTTGATGCGCGCCGACGACCGCGAGAGGAGCGCGAGGGGCCGCTGGCCCACGAGCGTCACGTTGACCTCGGGCCCGAGCTCGATGGAGTCGAAGGCGAAGACGGCGACCTCCTCGCCGCCGGGCATGGTTGCCACGGTGCCGACGACCTCCAACGCGCCCGTCATGACCATGGACGACGTGTTGAAGAGCAGCGAGCACGACGTCACGTTCTCGCACTGCGACGCCGCGAGGTCCTCGAGCACGACCTTTTCGGCCTCGAGCTTCGCGCGGACGTCGCGCGCACGGTGATCCATGAGGCGCCGCACGTCCGCCCGCGCCCGCGCCCCGTCGGCGTCCAGCAACGCCGTCTCGTCCCAGGACTCGATCCACCGCAGGTCGTCCTCGACGTTCTCGACGAGCATGGCCTGCAGCACGACGTCCTTGTGCTGCTGCCGCTCGTTGAGCACGAGCCCGCCGTTCCAGAAGGGCCCGCAGGGCTGGCGCTCGTGGCACCAGCCCCAGGCGTCCACCGTGCGGATCTGGGGCCCGAGGCGGTCGAAGCGCATCGGTGCGAAATGCGCGCCGCGCGGCGCGCCGACGCCCTCGCCGCCGGGCACGGACCCGTTGAGCCCGCTCCAGGACGACCCCCGCGGCGCCCAGCCGTGGGACCCGGACCGCCAGTTCTCGAAGCCCGCGAACAGGTCCGCGGGTACGTGCGCGCCGCCCGCGTAGACCTGCGACGTGTGGTAGTAGGCCGCGGCCGCGACGTCGTAGTGCTCGTAGCCCCGGGCGCAGCGCTGCGTCGCCTTGCAGCGCTCGTAGCCCGGGCTCAGCGCGTGGGCCGCGTAGCCGTGGAAGGGCAGCGACTCGTTGCCGCGCGCCGCGTAGGGGATGTGCTCCGACGACGTCGTCCGCGGCGCGCCGTCGACGCCCGACACGCCCCAGGCCGGGTCCACGCGCACGGTGACGTTGCCGCCGAAGAGGCTCGACGACGCGTCCTGGACCTGGTCCACGAGGTCCGCGACGGCCGCGGCGACGACGTTGCCCTCGGAAGCCGTGTCCGTGGTCGGGAAGATCCGGAAGTGCGCGAGGACGCTGTCCGGCGACGCCGGTCGGATAAATAAGACCTCGACGCGGTCCCGGTGGACGCCCAACGCCCGCGAGATGTCCTCCTCGAAGTAGCGCTCGAATTCGCAGTACGCGGATTCCGGCGCCGCCTCCTCCTCGCACCACCGCGTCGCGCCCTGGTTCAGCGTCTTGTGGCCCCAGGCGCGGTGGCCGTCGGACGTGGCGTGCATGTCCGTGCGCCCCTCGCCGGCCTGGTGGATGAGGTCCTGGCCCACGACCTCCATGCTGTACATCAATCGGAGGGACATGTCCCAGTCGAGCGCGACGGCGCCCCAGTGGCGGTCGAGCGCGCCCGTGACGTTGCCCGTGAGGAGCTTCGAGCCGGCGTGCTGCGTCTGGTCCGTGAAGTCGCGCACGGCGGCGGCGACGCTCACGTCCGTCGAGCTGATCTCCTCGAGCATGCGGAAGCGCACGATCGTCGTCGTCCAGCCCCACGCAAAGTGGACGTCGCCTTCCGTGACGTTGAGGACATAGAGGCGGTCCGTGTCGACGCCGAGCGCGAAGGACACGTCCAGCAGGAACTGCGTCGCGAAGGACTCGAGCGCGATCGTCGAGCCCATGGAGATGCCGCCCAGGAGCCGCTGCCCCGGCCCGCCGAGGCTCGAGAAGTCGATGCGCACGGCGAGGTCTGCGTAGGTCGGATCCGTCGTCAGCGACGCGCCGCCCCGGTGCATGACCCAGTTGTCCTGGAAGTGCTCGCCGGCGACGACCGCGAGGGCCGCGAGGCAGCGGCCCAACAACATACCTCGCATCATGGCGGGCGCTTTGCCAGTAGGTCGAAGTTCGCGGCATCGTTGATGGTGAATCGAGGGAGTTATTCAGGACCGAGGTATGACAGAATAAAAGCGCGCGCTGAGCAAGAGGACTCCCCGTGAATCGCGCGGCGATGCCGCGCCTCGACGACGACGAAGCCAAGGGCGAGTGCAAGGACGACGGCGCCGAGGCCAAGGGCGAGGCGAAGGAGGGCGACGAGCTCAACAACGTCGTCCACGAGTTCCTCGAGTACTCGACGTCCGAGCGCATCACCGCCGTCAAGCAGGCCTTCTTCGAGGAGCACTGCGCGGGCTTCGAGGACGCCGAGGAGCTCGAGCGGAGCGGCCGCGGCCACCCGCTCGAGTGGACCGCCGTCCACAAGCGCTACCTCGAGGTCTTCGACGCGGAGCTGTCGCGGTTCTGCGGCGAGCGCGGCGTCAGCGAGGCGGCGCTGTCGTCGGCGCTCGAGGCCATCACGGACCGCAAGGAGCACCTCCAGCACGTGCTGCCCGTCATCCTGCTGACGACGGAGTACGAGTTCTTCGTCCGCAACATGTACGACACCGCGCGCGCCGGCGTCCGACGAACCGTGGCGCGTTCGACCGTCGTGCTCCGTAGGCGCGGGCCCTGAAGATGGTCCGCGACGTCGAGCGGGGGTCCGACGACGGCGGCTTCGCGGGCATGTACACCTGGCAGCCGCCGCCGAGGAGGAAGCACGAGGCCTGGATGAAGGCGCGCGGCGTGCCCTGGGGCTTCCGCAAGGTCGCGCGCGGCGTCGCGCGGTCGCGACGTTTTGGGTGGTTCCACGAACGAAGCATTCTAGGTCGTGCTGGGGGCCGCGCGGAAGACGGAGGTCGTCATCGCGCACACGCCGCACCGGCGGTACTCGAGCGCGTTCGCCGTGCCCATGTTCGGGCGGGCGGAGTTCGGGTTCACCCTCGACGGCGAGCGGACGCCCTACACCTTCGGCAAGGACCCGACGCCCCAGTTCTACTACACGGCGACGCAGGACGGCGACGACGCCGTGCGCATCAAGATCGAGGACGAGAAGCACCGCAAGGACAACGGCGACTTCTACAAGGTCGACACCATCGAGCGCGACGGGCCGAACCTGCGCCACGTCCAAGCCTGGTGCAAGCGCGGCGGCGAGGAGGTCGTGCGCCTGGAAGCGGACCTCATCCGGAAGACGGGCAAGTAAGGTTTAGACCGTCGGAATCCCGCGCGGCTTCGACGACGGCGCGAGGCGAACCTGGCTCCGGCCGCCGCCCGGGCCCGCGGGCTTCAGGAGGCGCCGCTCGTGGGCCGCGTTGTCGTCCGCGAAGCGCGCGAACATGTCCGCGTGGGCCTCGTCGGGCGCCGCGGACGAGCCCTTGCGGACGAAGAGCGTCGACCCGCTCCGGCCCGGCAGGTCCGTCGGCAGCGACATGTCGCAGTCGCCGAGCACCTCCGTCGCGACGGCCGCGAGCTCGGGCCAGAGCCGGTGCGTCGTCTCCGTGAACAGGAAGAGCGCGCCCGGCTTCGCGCGCGCGAACGCGTCGCGGAAGAAGACCCAGTCGCGCGCGCGGAGCGCGTTCTTGTTCTCCGCGACGACGTAGGACGCGACGAAGAGGTCCGCGT
Source organism: Aureococcus anophagefferens (assembly GCF_000186865.1). Taxonomy (NCBI): domain Eukaryota; class Pelagophyceae; order Pelagomonadales; family Pelagomonadaceae; genus Aureococcus; species Aureococcus anophagefferens. The sequence continues at coordinate 203,689 of NW_008705578.1, forward strand.
CCGCGCGGAACGCCGCGTTCGCGCCGTCGTCGAGCGACACCGTGATGTCCGCCGTCGCGAAGGACACGGCGTGCCGCGAGCCCTCGAAGGCCTCCGCGAGGCGTTCCACCGACGCGCCCCAGCCCTTTTCGTAGTCGAGCACGGTGCAGTCGATCGCCGCCGAGGGGCGCCGGTGGCGCTCGGGCACGACGAGGTCCGCCTCGAAGGTGTCGCCCGCGACGTAGTCCGCGAGCGTCGCCACCGCCGCGAAGTCGTAGCCCGGGCCGCCGCCGAGGCTCACGACGGCGCAGGTCGCGCGCAGCGCCAGCAGCTTCGTCACCGCGGCGCGCAGCCAGCCGTCCTCGCCGCAGAAGAGCGCGGAGGCGACCTTCGTCGTGCGCGACACGAAGTGGATGCGCTCGTAGCCCCGCCGCGCGCGCTCGTCGGCGAAGCTCGGCATGGACCCGTTCGTCGCCGCGTCGCCGAGCGCCCGTTCCAGGGACGCCGTCGCCAGGAGGTCCTCGGCGGCCTGCGGCGACGTCGCCGACGCCGCGAGCGCTTCCAGGCGCGCCTTCGACCGGCGCAGCCACTTCGTCCGGCGCCGCATGGACACCTTCGGCGGCCAGGGAGACTCGTCGTACAGGGCCGCGGCCTCGTCGAAGCGGCCCGCGCGGGCCAGCGCGGTCACGGCCGCGTCGTGCGCGTCCTCGTCGAAGGCGTGGGCCCGGAAGATGGCGACGGCGTCGTCGGGCCGGCCCGCGCGGCCCGCGCAGCGCACGGCGACGGCGACGGAGAACGCGTCGGGCTCGAAGCGGCCCAGGATCTCCGTGGCCTCGGCCCAGCGCGGCGCGCCGCCGAGGCCGTCGCCGCAGCCCGCGCGGTCGCAGGCGATGAGCGTGGCGCCGTACGCGCGCTCCGAGATGAGCTCCCGCGGCGTCGTCCGCTCGAGCTGGTCGAGCAGCGCGACGGCGCGGCGCCACTCGCCGCGCTTGCCGCTGCGCACGATGGCGCGCGTGAACTGCGCGCTGCGCGGATGGCTCGCGACCTGCTTCGGCGTGTGCGACGGCCCGTTGGCGCCGTTGGAGCCGCGGATGGACGTGGCGTGCAACGTCGACGTGCGCGCGCACGCGCCGCGCGTCGGCTGCAGGCCGTGGAGCGAGCGCATCGCATGCATTAGAATGAGAGCGAGGCAGCGCATTGGTGCAAGCTCAGGAGGCCATGCGTCACCTGACACACCCAAACCTCTCGGACGATTAGCCTCAATACGGCCTTCGCGCCGCGCCACAGGCCGTATGAGGCCGCCTGTGACCCCCGCGCCGCTTCCGTTTGCGTCTACTAGTCCCTGCGCGGTCGCGTGCCACTTTTGAGCGCTGGAAACGGCGTGCGCGCGACGACGCACACGGCCTCGGAAACCGCCTGCGGGAGCGGTCGAGCAGCGGGCGGCGCTGGACGCGTCCGGAGGTCGCCGCGGGTCCGTAAACCGTCGCGGCGGTCCGTCCATGTTGCGCATAGATGCGGCGCGCGCTCAACTGCGTCGGCCGAGGCCGTGGTCGTGGTGCGGCGCTGGGCCGAAGACGGGTGCCGACGACACGTTCGAGGCGCGGACCGCGGCTAGATCTGCGCGAGTTCCCGTCGGCGAAGTGGCTCGTGCAGCTCGTCTATCACTATGGGTGAGCCGTGGCCCAACAGATCACGTCAAATACGCCACATCGCCGTTCATGACCCCAGAACCCGTTTCGGCGGCGGTTTCGGGCGCCGCTCTGCGGCGGCCGGCGCGCGGGGGCCGCGGTCCGTGCCCCCGGACTTGATCGATTTTGCGGCCAAACATCTCCACGAAGCGATCGGGAATGACTCCTCGCGGGCGCGGACGACCTGCAACGCTCGGCGGACGCGAACGTCGTGCTCGGCGCACACGCGCGCAACCGCTCGACGGCGGCTACGCGGCGCCCATGGGGGCGGCGGTGCGAGGATATGGGCTCCGAGCTCATCCTATCGATGGGCGAGGGCCGTGGAGCACTCATCAGCGCTGGACCCGACGTGCTTCTTTGCGGCGTCGAAGTCGTACGTCGACGGAGACGGTCCTAAACCGACACGTTCGCGCGCGGCGCGCGGTCGCCGTCCGCGTCTGTACCCGCGGACTTTTTCGTTATCAACGCTCCAAGTACATGGCTTTGCGACGCCGCGGGCTTTCCGGCGGTGGCCCGGTCACCTGCGACGCAGGCGTGGCGTAAATATTTTTTTCAAAACACCGTCTGGCACTCTACGGTGTCTTCGCGACCCGAAACCCGAGCCCGCACCGCGTCTCTTCGTCCCTAGAGGCGCCAGAGTACCGGCGTCGAAGCTCGACCGAGAGGCGCCCACTAGAAGCTCGGATTAAGAGGTAGGTGCTCCGCCCGAGATGAGGCTGTACGCGCTCGAGCACCAGATTCGCGAACGGGTCAAAAATGTCGTTGTCGCTAGAAATTTCTAGCCGGAGGCCACGTAGATCTCATACGACGACGATGGTGTGCTCGGGCTCGTCGCCGTGGACGTTGGTGACGAGAATCGCAGCGGCAGAGATCATTCGGTAGGGCTGCAGTGTATGGGGTCCGCGATCCACGACTTCAACACGTTTTCCGAGGTCACACGACGCTTCCGGACCGAGTATATGACCCACCGGAGGGATGTGACCAGCGCCTCGCACGTGTGGCGCTCCGGATGCCCGCGGTCAACGCGTCGGGAATGTCGTCGGCGCCGAGCTTCGGCCGCGCGCGCAGTCACGTTTTGGGCCCGCACGCATCGAACCAAGCACGCGGAATCTCTTACAGCATCACTAAGGACCCGCGCACGCCCCAAACGAGCCAGAAGCAGCGTTTCCGACGAGTCCGCACTCGGGCCTCTGAGAGCGTGGGCCGCCGGCCGCTGTCACGCGACCGTTTGGAGCCGCGAAGTCGCCATCACGAACGGTTGGAACGGCTCCGCGCCCTCGTGGGGTACATGCGCCGCGGCCGGGGCCGTTTTTCCTTCGGCTACCGCGGCCTACGCGCCGCTTTGAGGCCCATCGAGGGCTAATCGGGTGATCACCAGCCAAAGGTTTGGGTGTGCCTGAGGACTTCGCGCTGCTACACAACATGTTGCGGTTACCTTTACATTTCATAAGTTGAGTCGATGTTGAAATTAATTGCGTGCGGGGGTGTTTGGGCAGCAAAATCGTGTCGACCGCTGTCCCCCAGGCGCCGTGGGTTTGGCGCGGCACGCGTGGGGTGCCCCCGCTACAACCCACGCCGAAATCGGGCTGAATCGAGCGACGCGGTGGTGCGGGAGGCACGGTGATCAGGCACCTCATCATCATCTATCTGCTTCGAAACAGGTGCACATGTTTGCTGCAGCGCATCAATTGAGCCACGCATGGTCATGGATCGATAGTGAGTGTGTGCTCTACGGCTGGTCGCCGCGCCGCGGTCGCGCGTCGCGCTCCTCGCGACTTTGAGCACTGCAGTCGGAAACTCGCGCCACCGTCTCGAACCGATGCGGGGCGCGCCGCGCGCGTTGCACAGACGTTCTGTGGGCTGGTATCGATCTCGGCGGCTGTGTCGACTGTCCTGGAACGCGTCCTGCAGCGACGACGGGTAGCGGGGCCCAGACATCGCTGCGAGCCATGCGTTTCCGCCCAGCGCCAAAGCGTGACGTTTTACGCTCGAGCGGTTGATCGCGGCACCCGCACCCGCCGGCGTCGCGCCGCTGCGCCAGAGACCCGCCCTGCGTCCCCCGCGAGCGGCCCGAAGAGCTGTGTACGCGTGTAGAGGTCGCGCGCGCTCAGGACGCGGTGCCGCAGGCCGAGCCACGCGATCCGCAGCCGAAACCTTCGAAACGGGCGACGAACAAGCCTTCGCGCGTCGCGCCGATGACGCCACGACCGCGCCGCAAGTCCCTCGTGACAGCGGGACCCTCGCGCTGCAAGCGCGCGACTCGCAGAAGTCGAGCCGCGGCGCGCAAGGCTGTGACGATCGACCTCGCCACAGCCGTCCTCGGGCTCGGACACAAAATTCGACTCAACTTATGAAATGTAAAGGTAACGAGCACTTTGCGACGAGCCGGTTCCGACGCTCTCCTGAAAACTTTTACACCGCGAGCGCCGTCCCGAACCCCTCCTCCCGCGCCGCGTCCTCGAACATGGGGAACGCGTCGGGCAGGGCCGCCCACTTGGGCGCCTCGAGGCGCTCCGCGGCCGGGTGGACCTTCACGGAGCTCAAGGAGCCGATCTCGACGCCCGCGCCGCGGGACGCGTCCCGGCCGACGCGCACGGCGCCCGACCACGAGTTGCGGTGCGCCTGGAGCTGGGCGTCCAGCAGCCGGCCCGCGTAGGCGTAGAGCTCGCGGTCCAGGTCCGTGTTGCGGCGGAACGCCGCGGCGATGTGGCCGTCGACCTTGGCCAGGATCGCCAGCTCCGGCTGGGAGTAGGCCGTGTAGTTGAAGCGCGCCAGCGCCGACACGTCGCCGTAGCCGAACTTGGCTTTCAGGAGCGGCGCGAGCTCCGCGAGCCGATCCAGGGGCGCGACGACCGAGAAGCGGTCGAGGCGCCGCTTCGCCGCGTCGAGGTCGTCGCGCGTCGGCCGGTGGAAGTCCAGCACGGCCTGGGCGCAGTTCGGCCGGTGCCGCGCGCGCTGCTCCGCGTAGTCGCCGTCGGGCACGTCGACGTAGCGTTCGTCGCCGCCGCGGAACTCGAAGCCCACGCGGTAGTGGGGCAGCGTCCGCGTCGCCCCCGTGCGGATCGTCGCCTCCGCCGCGCCCGCCTTGGCGAAGACCTTGGCGATGGTCGCCGCGCAGCCGATGTAGTGGCCGAGCTGCCGGTTGACGTACTGCTTCACGCGCGCGGGGTCGCCCTCGGTGCCGCCGGCGACGGCGTGGAGCGGGTCGCGCACGACGCCGACGAAGGCGAAGCGCGTGAAGGCGAGCGCCGCGGGCAGGCGCGTGTGGATCTCGAGGAAGCCCACGCGGAAGTGCGACGCGTAGTACGCCGCGGCCTCGGGCAGCCCGTGCCAGCTCCTCGCCCGCTCCGGGTGCCGCGGAACGCAGTGCTGCGCGTCCTCGTCCCTCCGGCGGTCCACGCGGCCGAAGGCGTCCGTCGGGATGCGCGCGCCGCTGTCGACGGCGACGTCGCAGAGGACGCGGCCGTCGAGCTGCGGCTCCGCCGGCACGAAGTAGACCGTGCCGTTGCCGTCGCGCACGTAGCGCTCGACGAGCTGCTTCTCGAAGCGCCAGGGGTCGAGGTCGCGCACGTCGATGGCCCGAGCGAAGAACCAGCAGCACGCGACGACGGGCAGCCGCGCCATCGCGTTTGGATGTATGTGCAACCTAGTACAACGAGGGAAGCATGGGCTCGTTTCCCCGCTCACGTCACCGTGGCTCGAGCTCGAGGTGTGATCTCGTAGATCGCGCTGTCTGTTTAGTAAAAGACCGGCGGAGAGCCGCTGCCACGAGGCCGAATCTCGCACCGTCGTGCGCCGCGTCCTCTGCGCCGCCCAGAAAAACCCTCCAATCCTCACAAAGAGCTGCGACAGAAGAGATGCTACGCAAGCTCGTCTGCTTCCTGCTCGCGTCGTCCGTCGCGGCGCTGCTGCCGCCGTCGCACGCGACGCCGCGGCGCCGGTCCGTCGTCGTCGGCGTCGAAACCGAAATGGGCGCCGCGTGGGCCATGGGCGCCTCGTCCGTCGGCGGCCCCGACTGGCTCTCCGGCTCCGAAGTCATCACGACGGCCGAGGCCCCTGGCGCCGGTGGCCCCACCGCGGTTGATCGCGCCCGCGAGTTCGCCAAGGCCTCGGCCGGTGGCTCGACGAGCTTGGGGTCGTCATGGGCCATGGGCGCCTACTCCGACTTCTCTCACTCCGCCCCCGCCACGGCCGTCGCCGCCAAGGTCGTGGCTGATGACTCGATCCCCGATGGCCCCACCGCGGTTGATCGCGCCCGCGAGTTCGCCAAGGCCTCGGCCGGTGGCTCGACGAGCTTGGGGTCGTCATGGGCCATGGGCGCCTACTCCGACTTCTCTCACTCCGCGCCCGCCACGGCCGTCCCCGCCAAGGCCGTGGCCGATGGCTCGATGAGCCAGTCGTCCACCGCGGTTGAACGCGCCCGCGAGGCCTCGAAGAGCCAATTGGGCTCGTCATGGGCCATGGGCGCCTACTCCGACTTCTCTCACTCTGCACATGTCAACAAGTGAGCGGCGACGAAGTCGGCGACCTGCGCGCCGAGACCGAACGTTCTGTCAGCGTCGGCGAACACGTCGCCGGCGTCGGGCTGTATATACGCCGGGAAAGGGACCCCGCCTAAGACCGCCGCCAGGCAATAACATGGCCCGCCGGCGGGATATGCCAAACGCCGCTTCAACTTGGACTTCATCCGATGAGTCAAACCTTGCACTTCAACAGGGGCCTCAACTCAGCCGCTTGCCCTTCAAAGGGGCCTCGACACCGCCGCTCACGCCTCGCGGGGGACCTCTGACGCGCCGCCCACGCCTTAGGGGGCGCAACCCGCCCCAAGCCACGTGCCAGAAGCCCTCAGGCCGCGGGCTCCAGAAGCGGCCACTACTACTACCTAGGTAGTGGAAGCCCTCCAGAAGCCCTCCAAAACCCTTCCGCGGACCCGAAAGACCCCAAGCCCCCTACGGTTTTGCAATTTTAAGGTCCCCCACTGCTTCGCCCTAGTAAATTGCTCTTCAAGCTCCCTCAAGATAGCAAAATGAAGTGTTCAGGGCAAACTGCAACACCGCCGCTTCGGAATGACACAGCCCACTCGAGAACCCGTGTTAGAGTGTGGCATCCTGAAAGTCGCAAAATTAGGGGCTGCCCTCACCCGCTGCGATGGGCCTCGTCTTCTCGACGCCCCGCGTCGAAGCCGGCGGCGGCCCGGAGCCCGTCATCGACGACGACGACGACCTGCCGCTGGCCACGGCCGTGCTCGGCGCCATGCCGCGGGGCGTCGAGTTCGACTGCCGCGTCGCCGTCTTCGACAACACGGTCACGCTCCGGGGCTTCTTCTCGAAGTCGGACGAGGCCGGCACGGTCACCTGCGCCAAGGGCGCGCTCCACTACGCCTGCGCCTCGGAGCGCGGCCGCCTCGCGTTGCGCGACGGCCGCGCGGCCTTCCGCCTCGAGGCCGGCGGCGGGCTGCCGCAGCGGCCGACGGTCGCGGTGCTGGTGACGCCGCGGCTCCACGTCGCGGGGAAGCGCGAGTGGCATTTTTTCGAGGTCGCGGCCTGCGTCGCCGCCGTGAACCGGCGCGGGCGGGGCGACGTCACGAAGCGGCGGTCCGCGGGGCTTTCCGTGGAGCGACGGACGGGCCGCGTCGTCGTGACCATCTTCAAGGACAAGGGCACGCGCGCGTCGATCCGCGAGCTGCGCCTCCCCCCGGGCCTCCAGGTCTTCGTGGACACCTCGCCTGACCCGGCGCGGCGCCCCTCGGCGCCGCCGCGGGTCTCGGGCGACGGGCCCCTGAGCGCGCTCAAGCCGAAGCCGGCGGCGACGCCGGAGCCCGCGGCGGCGGCGCTCGAGCGGGAGCTCGCGGCGGAGCGCGCGCGCGGCGCGACGGCGCGGCGCGACTTCGAGGCGCGCGAGACCGCGTCCGAGTACGAGAAGCTCGTCGAGATGGTCGTCTCGGACGGCCTGGTCTTTGCGGACGGGGTGCACCTGGTCACGCTCTTCGAGGCGGGCCACGGCCTCGGCGACGCCGAGCGGGACGCGGCCCTGGCGGCGCTGGGCTGGACGCCCGCGGAGTGGGCCCGCGCGCGCGACTCCGCGCGGAATTCGAGCGTTCCGACGTCGACGCGCGGTTCTTCGGCCTCGTTTTGACTGTCGAGCGAACACGACTCGTCCCAAAATCGGCGACTCGGAGAGTGTCGGTCGGGGCCGCCCGAACCGCCGGTCTCCGCGCAGGCCAAACTACGGGCGGGTCCTGCGGCACGTCCTCGCGGACGGCGTCGTGGACGAGTGGGTGATCGGCGTCGTCGAGGCCTACGAGGCGCAGCACGGCGTGACTGCCAAGGAGCGGACCCGGACCCTCGCGGGCCTCGGGTGGACCGTCGACAAATTCCTCGAGAACGCGCCGCGGGCCTCGACGTCCGCGGCGCCCGACGCGGAGCGGCAGACGCTCCTCCTGCAGTGTTCGCGCAGCGTGCGCATGCGCATCGCGCGGAGCCACGCGGTGCGCGTGGACATGCGGGCCGTCGACCTCGCGACGGGAGGCTTCGACGAGTCGAGGCGCGTCGGCTCCGGCGGCTTCGGGGCGGTCTACGCGGGCGCGGCGCCCGCGCCGCGAGCGCGCGCCGGCGCCGCCGAGCCGCGCTGCCCATCAGGTACGCTGGAACAGTTCGGCGACGTGGCGATCAAGCGGCACCTGCGCGGCGCGGGGCAGGGCGAGGCGGAGTTCGTCAAGGAGCTCGACGTGCTCGCGCAGCTGCGAGATCCGCGCCTCGTGCATCTCCTCGCGTACGCGGCCGACGAGCACGAGCGGGTCCTTGTCAGCGTCGAGCGACACAGGTGCTTTCTCACGCAAGTTTCGCCCGGATACCGTTCCACCGTCGCCCTCGCTAGGTGCTCGTCCTCGAGCTCATGCGCGGCGGGTCCCTGCAGGACCGGCTCGCCTGCACGGGCTTCGACGGCCGCGACGTCGCGCCGCTCCCGTGGAACCACCGCCTCCGCATCGCCCTCGACACGTCGGCGGCCCTCTACTACCTGCACGCCCAGCCGCGCGCCAACGACGTCGCCTTCATCCACGGCGACGTGAAATCGGCGAACGTCCTGCTCGACGACGCCGGCCACGCCAAGCTCGCGGACTTTGGCCTCGCGCGCAAGGTCGCCACTCCGCGGGGCGCGGACAGGACCCTGACGCTCGCAGGCTCCCACGGCTACATGGACCCGCACTACGTCGCGACGGGCGAGATCAGCACCGCGTCGGACGCGCGCGCCCGCGCCCGGAGCCGCGCGCGAGTCCGCGACGACGACGCCCCGCCCTCAGGTCTACGCCTTCGGCGTCGTGCTCATGGAGCTCGTCACGGGGCTCGACGCCCGCGGCCTCGTCGACCGCGTCATGGCCGCGGAGCGCGAGACCGACATCTTCGACGCGAAGCTCGAGCCGTCGCCGGAGGCGCTCGAGCGGGCCGTCGACGTCCTCGAGATCGCCCACCGCTGCGTCCAGTCGGTGCCCGGCGACCGCCCGGCCATGGACGCCGTCTGCGACCTCCTCTCCGAGGCCGAGCTCGCCGGAGACGCGGTGATCGTCGACGCGGAGCCCGTCGCCGACGGGGCCGACGTCGTCGGCGCGCAGATGGTCGAGGTCCTCAGCGTCGACGGCGCGGCGACGCCGCTGGGTCGCTCGGCCGCGCCGTCCGCGCCGTCCGCGCCCCCCACGCCGCGCGCCGACGAGCCGCCCCCTCCGTCCGCGCGGCCGCGGCCGTCCGCGCCGCCGGCGCCGCCGGGCCTCGGCGAGCCGCGCGCCGCCGGCGACGCGCCGCCGGCGCCCGGCGCGGACGCGCGGCCCCTGCGCATCCTCGCGGGCACCTTCAACATGGGAGGCAGCTCCATGCTCCCCGGAGAGCTTGTCCCCTGGCTCCGGCACGGCATGATCGTGTCCGAGGGCCGCGTCGTCTTTGCCGACCTCGTCGTCGTCGCGCTACAGGAGGTCAAGCTTGGCAACGCCAACGTCGAGCAGAAGCTCATCGGCCACCTCGAGCAGCACGAGCTCGTGAACGACGCCTCGATGTCCTTCCTGCGCATGGGCCTCAAGCTCCTCGTCTTCTGCCGCCGCGCCGCCGAAGCCAATTTCTACGTCCACGACGTCAGGAAATCGTTCGTATCGACCGGTGGCCTCATCCGGGGAGCGTGCGGCGTCGCCCTGTCGGCATCCCTGGGCCGGGTCGTCGAAGCGTCCCGCGTCCGCCTCGCGTTCGTCTGTTGCCAGCTCCCGGCGAGCGAGGGCAAGTGCGCGGAGCGGAACGCGGCCGTGAAGAAGATCACGACGAAGCTCAAGGCCACCATCCTCGAACCGACGCGGCACTGCTTCATCCTCGGCGACCTGAACTACCGGCTCGACCCCAACAAGTACGGCGCGCCGGCTATCTACAGCGGCGCGAACATCGCGACGGTCTTCCACCGCGTCTCGCAGCTCATCGAGGAGGGAAACTACGCAGCTCTCGGAGCCCTCGACGAGCTGACATGCCAGCCCCAGGCCGACCGGGATGAGGCCGGCCTCGCGGGCTTCAGGACCACGCCGTATTCGGGTCCGCCGTCGTTCAAGTGCGTCGTCGGGAAGAAGGGATTCCATTACTTGTACGGGTGGAAGGGATTCCACAAGCGCCTCCCGTCCTTCACGGACCGCATCCTCTATCGCTATCCGGACGCAGGCCCGCAGACCAGGCTCACAAACTTCGAGGTCGTCGGGGACGTCAGCACGAGCGACCACAAGCCCATTCGCGCCGCGTTCGACATCTAGGCACCCGGACGTCTAATCGTCGCCTGCCAAGCCTAAAATTCATCGCCGATTGCCTTTAGCGGCTGTGTTGAGGTCCCTGTTGAAGTGCAAGGTTTGAGGTTGAAATCCAAGTTGAAGCGGCGTTTAACATATCCCGCCGGCGGGATATGTTAGCAAGCCCCCTCGGACAGACCCACAACTCTTCAACCAGAGGGAATGGGCTCGGAGCGGCATGTTGACGCAATGTTGACCCATTGTTGAGCAGCTCTTCGAGCTGTGGAGCACGAAGATCGCGCTGTCGCGCCGGTTGTTTGCGCTTGAAAGGGACTCGCGGAGAGTCGCTGCCACGAGGTCGAAGCTCGTACTGTCGCGCCGCGTCCTCTGCGCCTAAAAAAACCTCACACAAAGCGCAAGAGATGCTCCGCAAGCTCATCTGCTTCCTGGTCGCGTCGTCCGTCGCGGCGCTGGTGCCGCCGTCGCACAGCATACCGCGGCGCCGCTCCGTCGTCGTGAACGTCGAGAAGTGCGCGACCGCGTCCCTTTGATTTCGCGACGACGCCGACCCGCGCCGCGCGACGGCGCCGAACCGCGCCGCACCCAGGTTCTTCCCGCCGCCGGAGAAGGGCAAGGAGCTGCAACAGGCCGCGCGGAACCTCGCGCTCTGGTCCGTGATCCTGATCGGGCCCGAGGCCGCGTACCGCCTGCCCACTTACTCGGCGTGCGTCGCCGACGACCTGCCGCGGCAGACGTGCGCGGACATCCTCCCCCTCGTCGACTGGGCCGCGCACCTCGTCGGCTAAAAGAAGACCCTACTCGGACTCGAGGCACGCGCCGGCGGCGGGCGGCGCGCCCGTCGCGAGGCGCGCGAGCGCGACGGCGCGCTTGTACGTCGCCAGCGGCGCCGCGTGCGCGTCGTACCACGCGGGCCCGTTGCGGCCGATCGCCGCGAGCGCGGCGTCGTCGTCCGGGTCGTAGGCCTCCGCGCGGACGTAGTGCGTGCCGCACTCGATGGCCGCCGCGGCGAGCTTGGCCTCCTCGTCGCCGGAGAGCGCCGCGAGCACGGGCACGACGCCGAGCGCGAGGAGCTCGGGGATGACCTCCCGGCGGTCGTAACCGAGCACCGCCGCGCGGCACGCCGCGAGCGTCGCGAGGTCCGGCTCCGCCTCGAGGACGAGCGCCGACGACCGGGGCTCCGGCGGCTTGCGGACCCGCGCGGCGTTGGCGACGTCCCGGGGCCGCGCCGTCGCCGCCGTCGCCCACCGGAGCCGCCGCGTCGACGGGCCGTCGGGCCCCGCGTCGCCGAGGGACCGGAGGTGGAGCTTGACGGCGCACTCCGGCGGCGCCACGTCCGCGTGCGCCGCCGGCAGGAGCGCGACGTCGCCCGCGTGGGGCGCGCGGAGCGGCTCGCCCGTGACGCTCCGCTCGCGCCACCGCGCCTCCGCGGGCCCGCGCGTCTTCACGCTCCGGAGCTTGACGAGGCCGAGGCGGTGCCACTCGCGGAGGAGCGCGCGGAGCCGCCCGCAGGCGAGGCACTTGCAGTCGCCCGCGCGGAGCGTCGCGTGGCCCCGGCTCCGGCCGTCGTCGAGGCACGCCATGGGCGCGAACTGCGCGTGGCGGCACGCCTCGATCGTCGCCGGGGGCAGGTACGCGTAGGGCGGCTTCACCTCGGCGACGCGCCAGCCCCGCTTCTCCTCGGCCTGGACGTGGTGCACGACGACGCTCCGCGCCGGGTTGAGCACGTCGACGCCGCCGAGGAGCAGCTGGAACGCGACGCGGTTGTCCGCGCCGCCCTTGCCCAGCGGCACGTCGCAGGCTTTGCGCGCCCGGCCGAGCTCGAGGGGCGCCAGGTAGAGCCAGCAGTCCTGGGCGTCGGGCCGCGCGCCGCCGCCGAAGAGCTGGGGCCCGAAGGGCGTCGTCTCGTGCCGCGTGAGCGCGAGGACGCGGTGCCTCCGGCCGCAGAGCGCGCGGTGCGCCTGCCGCAGGCACGTCGCGTGGTCCAGCGCCACGTCCGCGTTGGCCACGGCCACGAGGGCGCCCGCCGCCGCGACGGCGTCCGCGTAGGCGACGGCGGCGCCGAACGTGAGCCGGCGGCCGTCGCCGGCGACGACGCGGACGCGGTCCGACGGCGGGCCGACGACCGTCGCGAGGCGCGCCGCGGCGTCGCCGTCCTCGACGAGGAAGTGGAGCCGCGCGACGTTGCGGCTCGCCGCGTTGCGCGCCGCGCACGCGTCGATCTCCGCGCGGCGCCGCGGTGTTTTCGCTACGAAATACTGGACGACGACCTCGAAGCCCCCCGCGTCCCCGCCGCCGCTCCGCCGCCAGGCGTCGCGGTCCAGCGTCGCCGCGTCGTCGTGGACGGCGCCGAGGTGGGGGCCCGCCGGGTCGTCGTAGGCCGCCCAGGCGTCGACGCGCGCGCCGACCAAGGTCCGCGGGTCGTCGTAGTCCGCGTTCCACAGGAGCGCCGCGGGGTTGAAGAGCACCTCGAAGCCCGCGCGCTTCATGGACCGGCAGAGGCTCACGTGCTCGCAGTCCTCGCACTGGTCGTCGTGGCGCAGGCCCTCCAGCGCCGCGTAGCGGTAGCAGCACAGCCCGCCGAACGCGGAGTCGACGGGACGCGGCGGCAGGTTCGGCGGGAACGCGGGCCGCCGCTCGCGGTCGCCGTTCAGCGCCGCCCAGAAGCAGGCCAGCCCCCCAAAGGCGCGCTCGTCGAAGGCCAGCGGCGCCACGGCGAACGCGTCGGCGCACCGGAACGCGAACGCGTCGTAGAGGTGGCCCTGCGGCGTGAAGACGCCGTTCGACGCGACCGCGCCGACGCCCGGCAGCGTCTCCAGGAGCCGCAGCGAGCTCGCCACGGACGGCGCGGGGAAGCCCAGGCGCAGATCCAGGTCGACGGCGACGACGCGCACGCGGTCGGGCGCGGTCGCGAGCCACGGCTCCTCCTCGACGAGCGTCTCGAGCGCGTCGAGGTACTTGTTGCGGCACCGCGCGAGGAACGAGTGGCTCGGCCGCTTCACGCCGACGCCCAGCTTCTCGCTCAGCACGACGACGCGCCGCACGCCGCCGGCCTTCGCTTCGAGGCTGTTGCCCCAGGCGCGCACCAGCTCCGCCGTGCCGTCGGCGCTGTCGTTCTCGTAGATGATGACGGCGCAGCCGCCGCGGAAGAGGCCCGACGCCGTCGCGATGCTGCTCAGCACCGCGGGCAGCGTCTGCGCCTCGTCGCGGCCGATGCCCACCCAAACGCCGTACAGGTCCGCCATGCTGGGCTGCACGATGGGTTCAATGAGGCGGGCGCATCAACCTTGAAGCTAGAGAGCATGGCTTCATATCGAGGCCAAGCGCAACTCTGAGCGCTGCCAAGGTCCGCTTGCAACAGTCGTGGCTCAGCGCAACCTTGAGCGCTGCCTAGGTCCGCTTGCAACAGTCGTGGCTCAGCGCAACACTGAGCGCTGCCTAGGCCTGCTTGCAACAGTCGAGGCTCAGCGCATCACTGAGCGCTGCCTAGGCCTGCTTGCAACAGTCGAGGCTCAGTGCAATACTAAAAAAAACAAGCGCAACACGCAGCGCTGATTCATTGCAGATGCTCACGCCGCTGACGCTCGGCGGCCTCGTCGCGGGCTTCTCGGTGACGCACATCGGCCTCTCCGCGGTGCGCGAGCCGCTCATCGCCGCGTGCGGCGCGACCGCCGACGGCCTCGGCCTCGTCGGCCGCGGCTGGCGGCTGCCGGAGGCCTGGTGGCCCGCGGACGCCGGCGGCCTCGAGGTCTGGCCCGACGCGCCGACCGCCGGCCGCCAGATCTACCGCGCGGGCTACACGGCCGTCGCGTCGGCGCTCCTCTTCCCGGCCCTGGCCGCCTACCCGGAGGTGCGCGAGGCCGCCGAGGCCGCGCCCGTCGCGCTGGCCCCGGCGCAGTGGTGGGCGGCGTTCGCCGTCGCGAGCGCCGCGCAGGGCGTGAGCATCGCGTCCCTCGCGCAGCCGTCGCCGCTGTCGCTCGTGCCGGGCTTCGAGGACGACCCGTCGTCGCCCCTGGGCGTGAAGCGCGACGACGGCCTCAAGCTGCGGCCGGCGGGCCTGACGCGCGTCACGCGGCACCCGCTGATCTTGCCGGTCGTGCCCTGGGGCTGCGCGAACGCGGTCCTCGCGGGCGGCCGGGCCCCGGACCTCTTCATCTTCTGCGGGCTCGCGCTCTACGCCGTCGCGGGCTGCCGGGCCCAGGACCTGCGCGTCGCGGCGTCCGCGCAGGTCGGCACGACGTTCCGGGACGCGGCGCTCGACGACTTCTACGCGGCGACGTCCTTCGCGCCCTTCGCCGCGTGCCTCGACGGGCGCCAGAGCCTCGCCGCCGCGGCCGCGGAGGTCCCGAAAGGCCCCGCGGCCGCGTCCCTCGCGCTCGGCGCGGCCGTCGAGTGGGCGACGCTGACCCAGTGGGTCGGGCTCGCGCCGCCGTCGTAAAAACGTGCTCAAAGCGGCGTAACGCGTCCGAAAACAGGGCGGGGAGAGGAGGAGGGGCGGGGAGGACCCGCGCCGCGGGCGGCGCGGCCGAGGACGCGTCGCGCCGGGACTCAGGGCTCGGCTTTCTCGGCGGGGTCGTGGTCCGCTGGCCGGAGCACGAAGAAGCGGACGGACTGGCCGTCGACGTAGGAGCGCGCCTTGAAGGCCGCGCCGCCGGCGTCGAGCGCGCCGCCGGCGCCCGAGAAGAGGTCGTCGCCGGGCGCCGCGGCGAGCTTGCACTCGTCGGCCATCTCGCGCACGGCGGCCTCCCAGGCCGTCTCGGCGAGCTTGCGCTTGCCGCCGGGGAGGTCGAGGCTCACGACGTTGCGCGCGTCGACGTACGCGAGGACGAGCACGTACTCGTCGTCGAGCGCGGCGAGGCGGCGCATGGAATCCGCGCGCGCGTCGTCGCCGTCGCCGCCCGCGAGCAGGTCCGCGAAGGGCACGATGCCCAGCGCCTCCTGGATGTGGTGCTTGACGTCGACGACGCCCTCGCCGAGCTCCGGCGACGGCAGCGCGAGCTCCGCCGGGAGCGGGATGGGCTCCTCGCCGCGCATGACCGCGCGGAGCAGGCCGCCGACGTTCACGGGCACGCAGCGCGGCAACGCCGTGCCGTGGAAGGCCTTGGGGTCGCCGCCCGCGGGGAAGAGCGCGCCGTTGGCCGCGTCGCAGACGCGCGACACCGAGCTTTTGCCGCCGGCGACGACGACGGCGCCGTTGCGCCAGTCGCCGTCGAGGAGGCAGGCGGCGCAGGACACCTTCGTGCCCGCGGCGTCGGAGGCCGACGCGATGGCCTCGCGGAGCTTGGCCTCGCGCTGGCGCCGGTCCGCGCGGTCCGCGTCCGACTCCGGCGCGGCCGCGGCCGCGGGCCGCGGCGCGCCCTCGGGCGGCGGGCTCGGCGTCGGCGACGGCGCCGACTCGGACGCCTCGGGCTCGGCGGCGAAGTCGTCGGCGTCGACGCCGAAGTGGAGGTCCGGCGCGCGCGCGTCGCGGCTCACGACGAGGTAGCCGGACGCGCGGCCCGCCTCGTCGTGCTTCGCGCGCGCGCGCACGAGGCGCGCGCAGGCGCAGCCCGGGGCGTGGACCTTGAGCTGCTGGGGCTGGGGCTTGTGCCGCGGGCTCGACCGCGACGCGAGGCCGCACGTTAGCGCGTCGCCGCCGCGGCCGTCGGGCGACCGGCCGGACCCGCGGCGGCCGCTCCGCGGGCTCGCGGGCTTGCGCGCGCCCGGCGCCGCCCCGCCGGACCGCGCGAGGCCCGGGCCCCGGGGCGCCGCGCCCATGCGGTGCTCGAGCGACTCGCGGCCGGACTTGCGCCGCGACCGGCCCTTGCGCGCGCCCTTGGCCTCGAGCGCGGGGCCGAGGCCCGGCACGGGCGTCCAGGCGGGCGCCGTCGCCTTGAGCATCTGGGACGTCGGGGACTGGGGCGACGCGACGGCGGTCATGGTGGCCTAGGATGGGGAGACAATGGGTCGGAGCCGCCAGCGTCGCGTCGCCACCCGAACGCAATTCCGGCGTCTGGCAAAGCCCGGCGCGGCGTGCGCTTTCCTCCGAGCGTTTCGCGCGTTTAAGATGGCGCGCGGCCGGACGAGCCATGCGTGGAAGCAGGGACGCGGGCGGCGCACGGTGATTGTCAGAGACGCGACGCGGCAGTGCTGAGTTTGTCGCGGAGCTCGCGTTCAGCGAAGCGCGGAGTGCAACGCGAAGCTCATCAAGTTCACTTTCGGCGGCAACAACAACCTCGCTGCACCGGTGTCAACTTACGGGCCCCGCGCGGCTCGGCGCGCGCGAGTTCGCCTTCGAGGACGCCTTGGAGGCCGTGGCCGGCGTCTTGGGGATGGGCGCGTGGATGTCGAGCGCGCGGTCGCGGAAGCCGACGGCGTCGAGCGCGGCGTGGAAGTGCTGGCGGATGCCCGCCTGCTTGGCCATGCGCGCGTGGCTCAGCGCGGAGAGGGACTCGTCGCCGGCCTTGTGTTTTGTGAGCTCGTCGGCCGTCGCGAGCGTGTCGAGCGCCGCGTGGAAGTGCTGCTTCGCGCGGTCCTGCTGGTGCATCTTCGCGTTTGAGAGCGCGGAGAGCGACGCGTCGCCGCTCTTGTGGTGCGTGAGCTGGTCCGCCGTGGCCAGCGTGTCGAGGGCGACCTTGAAGTGGGCCTTGGCGCGGTCCTGGCGCCGCATCTTGTCGTGGGCCTTACCCGCGAAGCCCTCGCGGCTCGCCGCGGGGAGGAACGCCTCGAGCGCCGCGACGCCCAAGCGCGCGGCGTGCGCGTGGCGCAACCGGTCCGCGGGCGTCGCCGGCGTCGACGCGATGTCCTCGGGCACCTCCGCCGCCGGCGCCTCCGCGTCGCCCCCGCCGTCGAGGTCCTCGGGCACCTCCGCGGCGCGCTCGTGCGCCTTCTTCGCCTCCAAGGCCGCGCGCGCGACGGCCGCGACCAAATTCGTCTCGGGCTCGTCCTCCCGGCCCACGGCGCGCTTCACGGCCTCCTTCAGCGCCCGGTTCCGCCGCGCGATGGCCTTGATGGCGCTCTTCTTCGTCTCCAGCTTGTAGACGGCGCCGCCGTCGCCCCAGCGCTCGAGCGGGTCGTGGTAGGACCGCCGCCGCTTGCCCGCGCGCGTCCTCGGCTTCCCCCGGGGCACGGTCCTGGCCGCCTGGGCCCGTAAATGGACGAGGGCCGCCTTGCACCGCAGCCGCCAGAACTTCTTGCCGAACTTGCGCAGTATAAAGTGCTCGAGCACCGCGCGCTTGATGAGGCGGAGCACGTCGTCGCCCGTGGCCTCGTCGAGCAGCACGAGGGGCGGCCAGCGGTACGACGCGAAGATGGAATCCTCCTTGAGCATGATGCCCTGCATCTCCGTGACCTCGCCGACGTGCGCGCTCGACAGCTCCATCAAACGCCGCGCGTCGTCGACGCCGAAGCGGCCCTGGTCGTAGCCGCCCGCGCGGCGCCGGATCGCGTCCTCCTCGCACTCCAAAATGTGCGCCGCGCGCTTGTCCGCGAGGTAGCGCCGCAGGAGCCGGTCCCGGTGGACGGGCGTGATGAACTTGGACGCCAAACTCTTCTCCTCCTCGACGCGCTTCGCGCCCGCGGCCTCCGCGCGGCGCTTCTCGCGCTCCTCGGCCTCGGCGTCCCGGAGCTCGCGGATCGCGTGGCTCAGGTGCTGCACCTTCTCCGTGATCTTCGTCAGCTTCGCGTGGCGCTTGACGCACTGGCGCGTGACCTCGCCGACCCACGTCTCCGGCTCCTTGTCGCCCGTCTCCAAGCGGAGCTTCAGCGCCGCGGCCTTCTCCCGCGCCTCGCGGTTGCCCGCGCGGCGCTTCTTGACCCTCACGATGAACTTGGAGAGCGCGTCCGTGTTCGCCTTCTCGACGGCGAACCAGACCTTGCGCAGCAGGAGGCACCGCGCTTCGGTGACGTCCCACATGCCCTTGATGCGGCGCTGGCAGTTCTTGATCTTCCGCATGACGTCGAGAAAGCGGTCGACCATGCGCGCCTCGAGGAAGCTCGGCTTCTTCAGAAAGGCCGCGATGCGGTCCGTCGCCCGTCTATAAATCGCGCGCTTGAGGCCGTGCGTGAGCACCAATCCGGCGATCTTCCGCGCGGCGGACCGCGGCGTCTCGCTCACGGGCTCGGGCTCGGGCCGCACGTAGCGCTCGGGCCGCACGGCCCGGCCGAAGGCGTCGGCGCGGTGCACGGCGGCGAAGATCGCGTGCCAGCACTTGCCCAGCGGCAGCGGCAGCGCGAAGCCGAACTTGTCGCCCGCGCGGCCCGTCGCGCGCCGCGCGGCCAGCGCCTTGCCCTTGGCGCCGACGACCGTGAGGCCGCGCATGCGCTGGACGTTGGCCTGCTCGGCGATGGACATGCGCGCCGACGCCTGCTGGACGTGCTTGCCCACGGTCCGCCGCTGCTTGATCTGCGTCTCGCGCCGCCGCTTGTGCCGCAGCTCCTTGTTCTTCTGCGCGGCGCTCCCGAGGGGCGCCACGGTCTCGCTCGCCTCGGCGTGGTCCTCGTCGGCCTCGGCGCCGGCGACGGACGGCAGCGACGCCGCGGGCGGCGCCGCGGCCGCGGGCGCCGCGGCGCCGCGCGGCGACCGGCGGCCGCGGCGCCGGAGCCGATCCGGCCCGCGGCCGCCCGCGTCGTGGCCGCCGCCGGCGCCGCCCCGCTGCCGCACCTCGTCGGCGTTCGCGAGCTTGGGCAGCTGCAGCGTCGCGCACTGGTCGCCGCGCCCCGCGTGGCGCCGCCGCTGCGACGGCAGCGTCGGCTCGCTCTTCGACTGGAGCATGGCCCGCTTGCGCGTCTCCACGAGGTCGTACATCTGCTGCGCGTTCCGCGACAGCGGCGACTCCGCGCCGACGGAGTCGCTGTCCGAGAGCGACATCGCCGCTTCGCGCCGAAGCGCTCCAAAACGTCGTGCTCTCCTGTTGTTGGACAGCCCAAGAGAACAAAGCCGCCCCATATCTTCATTGAGCCGTTGTTGAACGTATACATTGGTTGATGGTGATACTCTAGCAGCCTCCTCCGCCCATGCGCGCGTCGCTGCGGCGCGTCCTCGGCTGCGTCGCCGTCTGCGCCCTCGGCGAGGAGCAGTGGCAGCGCTACGACGTCGAGATCGACGACGGCACGTACCCGGTGCTCGTGAAGCCGTCCTGGGGCTGCGGCCGCAAGGCCAAGGAGTTCGTGGAGCTCATGGACCACTGGCCGTCCATGCTCGGCAACGGCTGCACGTCCAACGAGTGCTCGGCGCTCGTGTTTTTGTCGCTCAAGATCCCCGAGTGCGAGGCCTACGCCGGCGACGCCCTCGTCGACGCGCAGCTCGCGCGGCGCGTGCCCGTGAGCCGCGGCGACGGCACCGTCGCGGAGCTCCGCTACACCAAGGGCGCGAACCTCACCGAAATCGCCGCGGCCTACCTCGGCGCCGACGCCGCGCTGCTCATCGGCCCGGAGGACCCGCGGAACGCGGGCAAGCCGCCCGCGTCGCAGGCGAGCCTGCTCGCGGCGTACCTCGCGGCGCAGCAGCGCTTCGACCCCATGCACAACGACCTCGGCGCCCTCGTGCTCTACGAGCTCGCCCACGCCGAGGCCGACCGGGCCCTGCCGGACTGGTACCTCTACCGCCTCCGGGACCTGGGCTGGGAGCAGGGCAGGAAAAGAGAGCGAAATTCCCAACTTCAAAGGCTCCTTTCTCGGCCGTTTTCCACTCGTTTCGGCTGATTTTTGGACGAGCGATCATCTCTCGGAACGGTCTCGAAGCGTGGATGCTTTTTTCGGAACGCGCGCGCGCGGAACACTCACTTTGAAGCGAACTTGAATCACCCTTTTGCTGCCCAGGCTGGGAGCGCATGCCGGGCAACACGGGGCCGTCGCTCTTCCCGGGCTCGTGGCTCCTCAACATCAAGGCCATCCACGAGTCGCGGCCGCCGGACGCCCAGTCCATCACCTTCAACTTCCTCGGCGGGCGGGGCAACGACGCCGTCACGCGCCTCGAGCGGGGCTGGGTGCCGCGCTTCGCGCGCGCGCACTTTGCCGACACGGACTTCCTCAAGTTCACGGAGATCCTGCTCGAGGACTGGGAGACGTCGCTCTACGAGGTGCTCGGCCCCTTCGACCACACGCTCAACGTCCAGGGCTGGAACCCGAAGCGCGTCAACGGCGCGGACTTCTGCCGCGGCCTCATGAACTCGAGCGACCGCGGCGACTGGCTCGCGCACCTCGCGGCCCTGCCCTCGGGCCGCCCGCTGCCGGCCTTCGCGGCGGCGATCACGAACCGCCTCGTCTACCAGGAGCGCGAGTACCTCGACGTGCTCTGCAACAGCCGGCTCACGCTCGCGCCCGCGGGCGACCAGCCCTGGAGTCGGCGGGTCTACGAGGCCGTCGCGTGCTGCTCCATCCCCATCGTCCACCGCCGCGAGCACGTCGGCCGCACCGACGACGACCTGGACGTCGGCTACTTCGTCCACCTCTACGACCCGGCGGCGCCCGCGGGCGCGTACGCCTACGACCGCGCCGCGGCGACGCGGAACTGGCACCTCCTGCTGAACCGGTCCACGTTCCTCGACCCGGCGGCCCACGCGGCCTTCATGTGCCCCGACCGGGAGAACGAGGCGCCCATCGCGGGCGGCGCCAAGCTCCCGGCCGTCCACGCGCGCCACATCCTCTCCCACGACGGCGACGCGGTCGAGAAGGTCCGCGCCGCGCGGCAACGCATGGAGGAGAAGGAGCGGAAGCGGCTACGCGGGGAGCTCTAGCCTAGGGCGGTTACGCGGGGAGCTCTAGCCTAGGGCGACGGCGGCGGCGTCGCCTTCGCCTCGTCGCGCGCGCGCGCCCACGTCTCGAGCAGGGACGCCGTCGCCCGGGGGCAGACCGACGCCTCGAGGCCGAGCTCCGCGACGAGCGGCGCGGGGAGCGCGAAGACCGGGTCGATGGCCGGCCGGCCCGCGTAGGCCGTGCCGTCGAACCAGGAAAGCAGGCTCAGGCCGCCGATGCCGAAGAAGGTGTGGAAGACGTCGGCCATGTTGCCCGGCCGGTCCGCGACGCCGCCGCCGTCCCCCTCCTGGCACTCGAGGATGAAGGCCGCGAGCTTCGCCTCGTCGATCCAGTGGGACCGCCCGAGGATGGTCAGCGACGACAGGATCCACCAGCTGTAGCAGACGTCGGCCTGCTTCTCCGGCCGCCCGTTGAGGCCGCCGCTGTCGCACTGGCGCTCCGCGAGCCACCAGCCGAGCAAGGTACCGTCGACGAGGTCGAGGCGCTTCGCGATCGCGAGCGCGCCGACGCAGCAGAAGATCTGGCCCGCGTGGCTCTCGGCGCCGGGCACGGCGCCGTAGCCGCCGTCGAAGTTGCGGCACCGGTCCACGAAGTCGACGGCCTTGGCGACGTCGATCAGCGGCGGCGACCGGTTCCAGAGCTCGCCTAGAATCGCCAGGCTGCTCAGCGCGCAGTAGCTGAAGCGCGTGTCGACCTCGCCCCACTCGTCGCCGTGGAAGGACCCGTCGCCCTGCTGGAGCGCCGCGACGTAGGCCGCGGCCTTGGCCCCGTCGCATTTGTCGAGCGCGCCGAGGAGCGCCAAAATCTGCAGCGCGCTCAGCGTGTAGAGCAGGTGCGGGTCGTGGCCCTCGCCGCCGCCGAAGCCGCCGCAGGGGTGCTGGCACCGGAGCACCCAGGCGACCACGGCGTCGCCGTCCATCTCTTTGTGGACGTCGCGGCCGAGGAGCGCCATGGCCGTGAGGCCCCAATAGACGCCGCTCATGCGCATGTACTCCGTGAGCACGAACTCGATGGCCTCCGTGTTCTTCGACACGGCCACGAGGTAGGACGCGTGCTTTTCGTCGTGGAAGACCGCTTCCGGCGAGGCGGCCGCCTCTGGCGAGGCGCTCTCCGAGAGGGCCGCCATTTCGCTCTCCTCTCGAGGGGTCAAAGATGCACAGATGATGCACCAGCAGTAAGCAGCTGCAGTCGGAGCGATGGGAGGAGCGCAGCTGCAGTGAGCGTGGGGCGCCCCGGAGCCACCCCGGCCGTCGACCCGTGTTTCATCGCGCCCTAGAGAGGGCCAGGAGCGTGCAGCCCGGTCGGCGTGGGCGCTGAGGCCGAGGGGGCGGAGCGACAGGGCGGAGTCGACCTTGGCAGCTAGGCGCCGCCCCTGGGCGAGGGGCGGTGGGTCGGGGCCGCCGTCGGTGCGGGCTCTTACTAGAGCCAGGAGGGGCCGCCCACTCCGGTGACCACGAAGGCAGCGCCGCCGGGTGCCGTTCGCGCCGCGATGCGGAAGACGGACAAGGGCAGCCACGGCAGCCGCGGCAGCGGACGCAAGAAGGACGCCTACGAGAAGGAGTACAGCGGCAGCGGAACGCGCCGGCGGCCGCGCCGGAAGCCCGCCTCGGACTCGGACTCGGAGGGCGACGACGCGCCGACGGGAGCGAGGCGGCGCGCGGCCGCGACGCCGAGGAAGAAGCAGCCGCTCGTGCGGGCCGGGTCCGCCAACAGCAAGAAGCAGAGCTACTTCTACTATCACGCGACCTTCGCTCCTGGGATCCGACACATCCTGATCAGGGGGCCGCCGAACGGGCCGTCGACGGAGGTCTTGAAGTGCCTCGCCGCGGGAGTCAGCCAAGCACCGTACCAGGATCGGTCCGCGCACGGGTGCCGCTTCCTCTTGGAGCAGAAGCCGACGGTCTACCTCAGCACGAATGCGGAGTCCGGCGTCGTCCGCAACAAGAGCGACATCGTCGCGTACGCGCGGTGGCTCATGGCAACGATGGGCGACGCGACGGACGCCGACGCGGCGCCAGCACCGCGCGAGACGGACGTCCACTCCGTCCTCGCGGTCGCCCCCGTCGTGATGATCGCGCGCTACGCGGAGGAGTTCCGGAACGGCGGCTACGCGACGCTCGTCGCGCAGCGGCTCGGCGACGGCGCGCTCGGAGCCGGCGCGAGCCCCGCGGTACGCACGGCCGTCGCGGCCGCGCTCGCGGCGCCGTCGGCGTCGGCGCGCTACGGAGACGTGGGCTGGGACCTGCGCGTCGCCCTCCTGGGCCGGCACGCGGAGGAGGCCGGCACCGCCGCCGTGGAGCCCGCCGTGGCGGCCGCGGACGACGCCGGGAGCCACGGGCCGTGGCACGGCGATGCTCCGGGCCAGGGCCGCGGGCCGCGCGGCGACGACGACGGCGGAGGCCGGCGCGGCTCGCGGGACCGCGGGTTCGGCGGCGACGGCGGCGCGCGGGGCCGCGGCGTCGCCGGCGGCGACGGCGGGGGCGGCCGCGACGGCCGCGTGCAGGGCCGCGGCGGCTCGCGGGACTGGGACCGCGCGCGGCGCGGCGGCGACGACAGCGGAGGCCGGCGCGGCGCGCAGGACCGCGAGTCCGGCGGCGGCGGCGGCGCGCGGGGCCGCGGCGTCGTCAGCGGCGACGGCGGAGGCGGCCGCGACGGCCACGTGCAGGACCACGGCGGCTCGCGGGGCCGGGGCCGCGCGCGGCGCGACGATGACGGCAGTGGCGGCCGGCGCGGCGCGCAGGACGGCGAGTCCGGCGGCGACGACGGCGACGAGCGGAGCCGCGACGTCGTCGACGGCGACGGCGGGGGCAGCCGTGGCAGCCACGCGCGGAGCCACGGCGACTCGCAGGGCCGGGACCGCGGGCGGCGCGGCGACGACGGCGGCGGAGGCCAGCGCGACGCGCGGGGCCGCGGGTCCGGCGACGACGGCGGCGCGCGGGGCCGCGGCGTCGTCGGTGACGACGGCGGAGGCGGCCGCGACGGCCGCGTGCGAGGCCGCGGCGGCTCGCGGGACCGGGACCGCGAGCGGCGCAGCGACGACGACGGCGGCGGCCGGCGCGGCGCGCAGGACCGCGAGTCCGGCGGCGGCAGCGGCGAGCAGGGCCGCGGCGTCGTCGTCGGCGACGGCGGCGGCCGCATGCAGAGCCGCGGCGGCTCGCAGGACCAGGGCCGCGCGCGGCGCGGCGACGGCGACGGCGGCGGCCAGCGCGGCGCGCGGGGCCGCGAGTCCAGCGGCGGCGGCGGCGAGCGGAGCCGCGGCGTCGTCGACGGCGGCGGCGAGAAGGGCCGCGGCGTCGCCGACGGCGTGGACGGAGGCGGCCGCGACAGCCGCGCGCGGAGCCGCAGCGGCTCGCGGGACCAGGACCGCGCGCGGCGCGTCGACAGCGACGGCGGAGACCGGCGCGACGCGCGGGACCGCAGGTCCGGCGGCGGCGACAGCGAGCGGAGCCGCGGCGTCGTCGGCGGCGGCGGCGGGCGGAGCCGCGGCGTCGTCGACGGCGAGGGCAGCGGCGGCCGCGCGCAGCACTACGGCGGCCCGCGGGACCAGGACCACGCGCGGCGCGGCGACGGCGACGGTGGAGGCCGGCGCGGCTCGGCGGAACAGGGGCCCGGCGACGACAGCGACGAGCAGAGCCGCGCCATCTTTGTCATGAGCAGCGGGGACGGCCGCGGCGACCGCACGGGGGGCCGCGACGGCCCGCGGGGCCGGGACCGCGCGCAGCGCGACGACGATGGCAGCATGAGCCGGCGCGGCTCGCGGGACCGCGGATCCGGCGGCGACGGGCGGAGCCGCGGCGTCGTCGAGGACGGCGACAGGAGCGGCCGCGACAGCCGCGCGCGGAACCGCGGCGGCTCGCGGGACCGGGACCGCGCGCGGCACGACGGCGACGACGGCGGTAGCCGGCGCGACTCGCAGGGCCGCGAGTCCGGCGGCGGCGGCGGCGAGCGGGGCCGCGACGTCGTCGGCAGCGACGACGAGCCGGGCCGCGGCGCCGCCGGCGGCGAGGGCGGGGGCGTCCGCGGCGGCCGCGCGCGGAGCCGCGGCAGCTCGCGGGACCGGGACCGCGCGCGGCGCCGCGGCGGCGACGGCGGAGACCGGCGCGACTCGCGGGGCCGCGGGTTCGGCGGCGGCGGCGGCGGGCGGAGTGGGTCGCGACGGCGCGGCTCCGACTGCGGCGAGACCGCGTCGTACCCGCCCGGCAGCTCGGCCAGTGACAGCAGCGTGAGTTACACGGATTTCCGGGCCGTGCGGTCCCGGAGCCGCGACCGGCGGCCTCCGGCCCGGCGCCGCGACGACTCCCCGCGCCGGGACCACCCGCGGCGCGACGGTGACACCGGCAGTGAAGGCTGGCGCCCGTCGGGGCGGCATGGGTCCGGCGGCGACGGCGACGGGCGGCGGCGCGGCACCCGGGGTGGCGGCAGCGACGACGGCCGCGAGCGGGGCCGCAGCAGCCTTCCGAGTCCGAGGAGCGGCGGCGCCGCCGGCCTCGGGCGCGGCCGTGGGATGACGATCCCCTCGTGGTGCTCCGGCAGCGGCGGCGTGCCCGTCGCCGGCAGCGGGCGCGGGCCCGGCATCAACGGCGCCGCCGGTGCCGCGGGCCTGGGCGACTGGCTGGCGAACGAGGTCGCGGCGGCTCGGGGCGCGTCCGCGGCGCGCCGCCGGTCTCAATCGTCGGACGTCACCGACCCCGGGTCGGACACGTTCGGAGACGGCGGCCACGGGAGCGCGCGGCGGCAGAGCCGGAGCCGAGGAGCGCGCGGAGGCGCCAGTGGCCAGCAGAAGAGCAAGAAAGGCAAGAAGCGCAAGCGGCAACCGGTCGCCTGCCGCTACTTCCGGCAGGAGGGCGGGTGCAAGTTCGGCGCGAATTGCCGGAACACGCACTCGTCCGTGCGTGGCTGAGGTCACGCCACGGCGTGACTTGGAGGGACAGGACGGCACGGTGCCTGGCTGCGACAACAATGGGCGCGTCAGCACGGTGCTTTCCATGTTCCTCAACATCAACGGTCTGCGGTCCAAGACCGCAGAGCTGTCCGCCTTCCTGGGTCGGTTCCAGGAGGCGTTCCGCAAGGTCACGGTGGTCGCGCTCGCGGAGACGCGCATGCGCGCCGACGATCGGCCCCCGATTCCTGGGTTTCGGCTCGTGGCACGGCGCGACCGCACTAGCGCGAGCAGCGGGCCCGGCACCGTGATCGGCGGCGGCGTCGCGATCTACGTCGCCGACGAGGTCGAGGCGCTCGTCCTCGACCACGAGGCAGGCGACGATTCGGAGACTGCGACGATCATCATTGGCACGGACGAGAACGGGCCCCGCTACCTTGTGGGGTATCGGGCGCCGGACGACGACGACGCTGCTTTCCTGCGTGCACTAGAACACCAGGCGGAAGAGGCGGCTGAACTGGGCGTCGGCTTCGTCGCAGCGTTCGACTCCAACCTGCCGGAGCTACGGTTGGCCCAGGGCGGGTCAGACCGGCGTCTCGTGGGTGACGCGGCAGCGGAGACGGCGCGGTGCCGCCGCTTCAAGGACGTGCTCGAGCGGACTAGGCTCGTTGTCAAGAGCGGCACCGTCGCGTCGTGCGGGACTGAGCTGGCCGACGCCGCGACCTTTATGCGCGTCCGCGGTGAGTGGACGGCGCTGTCGCAGCTGGACCTCGTCGTCGCAAACGAAGCGGCGCGAGTGTCGCAGTGTGGGACGGAGAACTGTGGGCCGCTCTCCGTGCTGCACGGGTCAGACGGCTGGGAGAGGTCGGACCACTCGCCAGTCTGGGCCGCGGCCGACTGCGGGCCGAGCGACGGCGGCGTCTTGGATCTCGGAGACGTCGTGCGGCTCGAGGCCCTTCCCCGCGCGGACTGGGACATGGCGGGCGAGGAGGAGCGGGCCGAGCTCCGGCGGCTGATCAAGGAGAGGCAGGCGCCGCTGCTGCGTCGGCTCCGCGACAGCGGCCTCGACACGTGGGGCGGCAGCTGGACAATGGCCGTCGCTGCGTTTGTGCGCATCTGGGTCGGCTGTGAGACGGACGCAGTCGGGAGGCCGAGCCGGAAGAGGCGACGAGGCGGCGGCACAGCTCCGCCAGTCCGCGAGGCTGCGTGGGTCGACGACGGGTTCCGCCGCGCGTCGGTGCGGGTCCGGGCCGCTCACGGGCGGCTTCGTGCAGCCGCGGGGCGGCTCAGTGCGGCCGAGGACGGCACGGCGCGGCGCCGCGAGAGGCGCGCGGTCAGTGCAGCGGCATCTGAGCTGCGAGAAGCGCGAGCGGAGAGGGACGCACAGGCCGTCCGCGCGTGGGCGGCGCACGTCTCCGGGCGGGTGAAGGCGGCCGCCGGGGACTATCGTGGGCTTCGTGCAGCTCACGCTCTCGTCAAGGGCATGGTGCGGCCCGGGAGCCTGCAGGACGGAGCGGCGGTCGTACTGGGCCGCGAGCTACGCGACGCCAGGTCCGACCCGCCAGGCGCGCGGGTCCGTGGCCGAGACGCCGTCGGCGTCCTGATGCGCGACTACGCGGGTCGGCAGACGGCGGACCCGGGTGACGTGCGGTACCACCAGGGAGCCGACGCCGCGCGGCGGGCAGAGTTCGCGCGGCTGCGGCGGAGGGTGTTTGGAAGTGAGCGTCGCGCGGCAGAGGCGGCGGTAGTCCGCTTCGGCGGCCGGGACTGGCGCCGGTGGGCGCGCGCGGTCGTGCGCGGCGACGTGCAGCCGACGAGGGAGGAGAGGAGTGCTTACGGGGCGGCGCCGTACTCGACGGCCGAGGTCTACCGCGTCATGCGGCACCTCCGCACGGGACGGGCGGCGGACCCGGAAGACGGCCTCGGGTCAAATCTGGTGCGTAACGGCGGCTGGGCGATGGCGCGCGCTTGGAAGGAGCTCCTCTATGCGCGGTTGCTCGATCCTTGGGCGAGGACGCCGGGGCAGGTCCTCCACGCGACGCCGGTCTACAAAGGCGGCGGCCGGGACCCCCTGGAGTGGCTGTCGTACAGGATGATCATGCTGCTGTCGTACGTGACGAAGGTCGAGCAGTCCGTCCTCCTCCACCGGGCTTTGGTGTGCGGGTCTGTGGATGAGTCGCAGAGCGTGGGCAACCGCGGCGTCGACGCCAGGCATCAACTACACTTGGCCCTCGACGTCGTCGCGTGGAGACGGGCGCGCGGCGAGGAGCAGCTTCTCGCCGTCGTCGACCTGCTCCGCGGCTTCCCCAATGCGCTTCGGGAGGACGTGTACCTCGCGATGCGCGAGGCGGGTGTCGGGCCCCACATCGTCGAGGGCCTCGCGTCGCTAGACTTCGGCAGCGCCGTGGCGATCAAAGTCGCGCCGGGCCAGTACACGCCGAACATGCCGGTCTCGCGCGGGATCTTGGAAGGCGGAGCGGACAGCCCCGCGAAGTTCTCCTTCCAGACGGCCGGCCTGCCTCGGGCGTTGCGCGGCGCCGGCTGCGGGGTCGCCCCGTTCGGTGCGTTCTCGGCCGCCGCGCTGGTGCACATGGACGATGTGGGCATCTTCCCGCGAGACGTGCGCGACCTGCGCTGCGCGTTGGACGTCGTGTTTGAGTGGCTCTATGTGCACGGACACGAGGCGTCGGCGCCGAAGCTCGGGTTCGCCAAGCTGGGGCGCGTCGTCGGCGGAGACGAGGATTTTGACTACGTGTGGTTGCCGAGCGAGGAGGACGAGCCGGACGTCGTGCGGCGCGCCGCTGCCCTGGTACACACGACGAGGGCCGCAAGTGGGGGCGGCGACAGCGAGCGAGCGACGTTCGCGACGGCGTCGGCGGTCTACCTGGGCTACGAGTTCGGAGGAGGCGTCTA
The DNA here is from genome assembly GCF_000186865.1 of Aureococcus anophagefferens. Taxonomy (NCBI): domain Eukaryota; class Pelagophyceae; order Pelagomonadales; family Pelagomonadaceae; genus Aureococcus; species Aureococcus anophagefferens. The sequence goes on from NW_008705578.1 coordinate 232,646, forward strand.
TGGGCACGTCCGGCGGCAGATCAGCATTGTTCACAGGCTCGTGGACGCCATCGAGGGCGGTGAGCGGGCTCGGCGGTGCCTGTCCGTGGAACGGGCCCTTTGGGTCTGGACGATCTACGCTCGGCACGCAGCAGAAAAGTGGAGCGCCGTCTGGCCCTCTCTCACGGACGCCGAGGAGGGCGCGTTGGAGCGAGCACAGACGAGGGCTCTGCGCGCGCTCCTCGGCGGCGCTGTGGAGCCTGAGGTCCGCCTGGACGAGCGCCTCGTCCGGGCGGTGTTCGGTGTCTGGCGGCTCTCGGACCGCCGCTGGTTGGAGCAGATGCGCTACGTGTACAGCCTGCCCGCGGCCACGGTGCGGCCTTGGCGACGGCAAGTTGTGGGCGAGTTCCACGGGCATGCGCGGGGCAGTGGGCGAGAGGCGCGCGACTTTGCCCGGCATTCGCCCACGGGGAACCTGCAACGGCAGACGAGGCGGCTCGCGGTCGCATCGCAGGGCGTCGGCATCAGCGTCCCCGGGCCTCGGCCGCCGGCAGGCGGCGCGGGCCGTGGGTCGTCGTCGAGCTCCGATGGCAGCGAGGAGGACACAGACGACGACGACCCGACGAGGCTGCGGGGGCACGCGCGCGTCCGCGCCGCCGCGGCGAAGCGTGTGATCGCGGCCGTGGTGGCTTTGGACGTCGAGTCTGGCTTGGGGCAGAGTCTGGTGGGCGGGCTGTTCGTGGAGCTCGCGCCGACGAAGCGGTGGCTGACGGAGCTGCACCGGGGGCTCCGAGCCGACGCGGAGGGGCTGGCGGTGCTTGCCCTGATGGCCGGTGCCTTCTGGCCGTGCCCCGAGTGCAGGGCGGGCCCTAGTTTCCCGCCGCGACGGTGCGTGTGTGGATATTGTTCCGGAGACGGGAGGAGCCTCACGCTCCACTTCTGTTTCGGCTATGATGGGGTCGGGCGGCCGTGTCTCGAGGCGCAGCGGACGCGGAAGAGGTGGGTCCGTCGGGTACGGCGGACGTTCGCGGAGCACGGTGCGGACGCGCGGGCCGCTGGTGCGCCGTCTCTCGGCAAGCTGGCGCGATGGTTGGGAGGCGGCGGCGGAGAGCGGGATATGCGCCCGGAGCTTGCGCGGCGGCTGCCGCACATATTCACGGAGACGTTCGGGAGGTGGGCCGCGAGGCGGCGAGGATTCGCGTGACCCACGCCGGGTCGCGGTGTGTAGTGTGCGAATGTGCCGGGCTATCGCGCTTCTCCGGGCGAACTTCGAGCTCATACGACGGCGCCGGGCGGGACGAGCAGCTTCCTGGGCCGCGGGGAGCGCGGGACCCCACGGCGTAGGGCAGTTTGGCTCTGGGTCGGACACCGGCGACCCCCTATTTGGGTGACGGGCGCCACGCCTCCCAGAAGCCGCGAGCGCGGCGGCGGCGGAGCCAGCGATGAAAAAATTGCGCGCCGCGCGTCCAGGCGCTGCTCCGGCCTGGAACCGCCCTCCGAAGGCGCGCGGACGGTCCGCGGAGCGAACATGTCGCCTCGCGCGTGCTTCGGGTCACCCGCGCCCTAGGCCTCGGCCCTGGTCGGCTCGTGGCGACCACGCGGCCGCCCCACGCGTGTCGCTCCGGCCGCGGCCCGCTCGGCGGGCTCGGGCACAACCCACAAGCACAGCGACGACGCCGGCGGCGCCGCTGTAGCTCGTGGACTCGGCCGCGCGGCACCCGCCGCCTGGACCGGAGGGGCCTGGTGTCTGACCCGAGCGGCAGCGGCCACTCAGGACGAATCGGCGCAAGCGCCGCAGACCGCGCCGGCGGCCCACCGCTCCGACCGGGAAAGGGACGCGTCGGCCCGGCCCTCGCGGCGGCCGCCTGGGCCCACGCCGGGTCCGTGCTGGCTCTCGCGGAGGCAGGTCCACGCCTCCCAGAGGCCGCGAGCGTGGCGGCGGCGAAATTGAATTTTGGAAAAACGCGCGCCGCGCGTCCAGGCGCGGCTCCGGCCCGGAACCGCCCTCCAAAGGCTCACAGACGACCGCGGAGCGAACGCGTCGCCCCACGCGCGCCTCGGGTCACCCGCGCCCTCGGCCCCGGCCTCGGCCGGCCCGTGGCGACCATCTGGCCGCCCCACGCGTGTCGCTCCGGTCGCGGCCCGCGTGGCGGACCCGGGCGCGACCCAGAAGCACGGCGACGGCGCCGGTGGCGTGCCAGGCGGCCGCCAGCATTTCCTCTCTCTGGACGAAGGTCGTCTCGGCCCTGGCCTCGGCCGGCCCGTGGCGACCACGCGGCCGCCCCACGCGTGCCGCTCCGGTCGCGACTCGCCCGGCGGACCCGGGCGCGACCCACAAGCACGGCGGCGACGCCGGCGGTGCCGCTGTGGCCTGTGGGCTCGGCCGCGTGGCGCCTGCCGCCCAAATAGGGGGTCTGATGCCG